>NC_069499.1:543647441-543797441 GCF_027579735.1 Bombina bombina
GATTAAAGACAAAACAAATGCAAATGATGAAATAACCAAAACAACGAGAAGATACAATCAGACAAATGGTAAAAGCAATAAAACACAGAGAACACTGATAAAGACCATAAAGGCTCAGCTAGTTTATGGACATAAAGGCAAATCCAGGTCAAATGAAACAGAGCAGTGGAGAGAGTTAAGTCAAATGGGTAAAAAGAGACTTAAAAAGAATATGACTGCAGTGTCATTATTTATTTATTTATTTCAAAGGCCTTAGCTGCTTGAGGAGAAAACATACTTGTGGAATGTTCCAGAATAAACTCCCAAAAATATAACATTCTATAGAAAGGTTTGCATAATTTCTTATGTACTGGGCTTTATAGTTTAAATGTTAAAAGAGGCTTTAAAAATGTCTTTGGGCCTATTTATCAAGCTCCGTATGGAGCTTGAAGGCCCGTGTTTCTGTCAAGCCTTCAGGCTCGCCAGAAACAGCAGTTATGAAGCAGCGGTCTAAAGACCGCTGCTCCATAACCTGTCCGCCTGCTCTGAGGAGGAGGACAGACATCACGGGAAATCAACCCGATCGAATACGATTGGGTTGATTGACACCCTCTGCTAGCGGACGAATGGCTGCGAATCTGCAGGGGGCGGCGTTGCACCAGCAGTTCACAAGAGCTGCTGGTGCAATGCTGAATGCGGAGAGCATATTGCTCTCCACATTCATCGATGTCTGTTGGGCATGATCCGCTGATCGGATCATGTTGGACAGAGGGTTGATAAATCGCCCCCTTAGTCTAAAATCCTATTCTCTGTATAGTAATATAGAGCGTAAAAAGAAAGACTATTATCTATTTGTTCAGTGAGATACCATCTTTAATTTAATTACAGTGAAAATAATGTTATACAAACTTGGAAATAAATCATTACCAGATTGTTTAACTACCATTAATAAAATAAATCATACTTAAAGGGACATTGTACACTAGATTTTTTTTGCATAAATGTTTTTGTAGATGATATAGCCCATCTGGGGGTGTTTTTGTAAAAATGTATAGTTTTGCTTATTTTTAAATAACATTGTGCTGATTTTCAGACTCCTAACTAAGCCCCAAAGTTATAGATGTATAGTGATGTATATAGACTTCAGATTGCTTCTGTTTATATAATGGGTCTTTTCATATGAAGGAGAGGGGGGATGCTCTGCTCTTAGCCCCTTTCAGTGGGTGTCCCAGCCTAACCTCATCAACAGTGCTAAATTGGGAGCTTCTAAGTAAGTTTTTAAATGGTTTTATACTGGATTTTATATCAGTATCTGTGCATATTATTCTCTTTATTAGTATTTATTACATTCAGTTAAATTAAAATTGGTGTATACTGTCTCTTTAAACTGTTGCAGCACACTCAGCATAACTCATGCAAAATTGACTAAATTATGTAGAATTAAAACAAGTGTACTGCTTGATCCCTTATCTGCCACATTATTTCATAATCTTATATCTTACCCCATGAAAATATAAATGTCCTTTCAAATCATGGGTTTGAAAATATGTGCACAAAGTTCTGAATTACTATTAATCAACTAATCAACTGGCTATATTAGTATTAATTGGCAAGAACAGCAAGATCAGGAAAGTAAAGACACATTTGTACAGATATTAAGCTGAAAATGTAATCTGACAAGTGGATGAACAGAGGGCATACCCACCCACCACAGCCCCTCCAGTATTTATATAAAGATGAGGATTACTATACTTGTTCCCAACAACTTTTATACCAAACGCTGATCAGTGCAATAATTGCAAGTGCTTTGTCGTGACTGCTGCTGAAAGGAAAAGGGATGGAGTGGAAGCGAAATAGGGACGAAACAGAAAAAAAGCAAAAGAAGGAAAGGGCTGAAAGACTGCTGTAGAGGAAAACATTAGAGAAACAGTTCTGAGGACATATTACAAGGTTATGTCAGCTGAGTGTATGGAGTCTTTACACTATTTCCCCCCAGAAATTTTACTTTTTTTATCTTTACATTTTTTATTGAAGTTTTCAAAATAACAGACTATTTTGCTTTCATGCATACACTGACATGCAGAAATAACAAAACCACAGTGCAAAAACATATATAAACTCAATGATCCATGACTAAAGAATAAAGTAAACGTCTCTGCAATAACATAAGATATGAAGTGATTTAATAAAAGTTCACTCCAGCCCAGCAAATTCATTAAAACAGACCTTTATTACTTCATGGTCCCAAATGCAAAAACAAAGAACGTTTCAGACCTCTCACGGGTCCTTAGTCATGTCAACCAGACAGGTTGGTTGTTACACGCTGCCTGTACACAATCCGCTTACATCCATGCAATCTGCTGTAATTTTCACCTACTTAACACTTCTGAAGTAACAGTATATACATCTATAAAAACCTTGCTTCCTTGCACAGATCCGAGACTGACTGTAAAGTAACCACAAAGATTTTCTGCTGTTACAAGGGTGACCAGTGAGCTAACCACTGCAAGTGTTAGCCTGCACATATAGCACTTTGTTCTGTACAAGTGCCACTAGTTTTTCATTCTTTCCATATTATATCTCTCATGCAGGAAGTGAAGCCGGCTTTAATTCCTTCCATCCATTCATCCGTTAGGAAGGTCAATCCCACCCATATCAAATGTATTCTGGATTATGTGGTCGGCTACTAGCAGTTTCCTACCATTTCATATGTAACAATTAAATAGTGATTGGAACCTATTGACTAGGGTCATTGAACTTAAACCACATGCTCCATCTCCTGCATGAATTTTTAACCTTCTGTTGTTAAATGAAGTGTGTAAAGACATGTATATTTCCAGTTGTAGCTGTATCTTGCCTCTGTTTTTTTTTTCCATCTTAATGGGAGGAGGGTCCACTGCTTCATTCATGTCAGGGTTTTTCCCTGTTTTGTTTGCCATGTGCTGCTGGCAGCCATTTTACTCACCTCTATTCCTGACTATGGTGCATTGTGGGGGATGCTGCTCATTTCCTGCACTTCCTTTTATAGCCAGACTGGTGTGCATCATCCGTGTGAGACATGATGCAGTCTCAGAATTGTGATGTCATCACTTATTATTTAAAGGGCCTCTGTTCAGTATGCTTTGCCTTTGCGTTGTTTCAGACCTGTTTGTGAGAGTTCCTGTGTATTACCTGGCTGCCTGACGTCCTTCCTGATTCCTTGCTTGTTCCTGACTGCTGTTTTCCTTGTTGCTGATTCCGGCTCGTCTGACTATTCGCTTTGGCTCCTAACTCGGCTCGTCTGACTACCAGCTCTGGTTTTGATTCCTGGCTTGTTATTTGACTTGTGGACTTTTTATTACTTTTTGCTATTAATAAAGGTGTGATTATTTTTGCACTTTTCGTCTCAGTCTGATTCCTGGCACCCTGACATTACGCAAAGGCCATGAATCTTGATGGTGCTAATAATCCACCTTTACCTGCCATCATTTCCAAGATGGATGTACAGGATCACTGCTTGGATCAATTTGCACTAGCCCTGCAAACCCTGCTGACTCGCACTTCACATTTGGACCAAAGTGTCCCGCAAGTTATGGCTGCTCTTGTTTCCGCTGCTGCACCTATGCCTACCAGGAGCATGTCCGGTTCTGCACCTCTACCTCAGCGATATGCAGGCGATCCTATTCGGTGCAGAGGGTTTTTGAACCAGGTGGGCATTTACTTTGAGATGTTACCTCAGGCGTTTCCCTCTGACAGAGCTAAGGTGGGATTTCTCATCTGGTTACTCTCTTACACAGCTCTTGCCTGGGCTAATCCCTTGTGGGAGACAAATAGACTGTGATTTCAAATTACCCTGAATTTGTGGCCTCCTTTCGAAGGGTATTTGATGTTCTGGCTCGCTCCTCCTCTGCTGCTAAACGACTCTTGTCCATTCAGCAAGGTACAAGATCTGTTGCTCAGTATGCTATTGAGTTTCGTACGCTTGCCGCAGAGGTAGGCTGGAACAATGAAGCCCTTGTTGCTGCCTTCTTTCATGGGCTCACTGTTGCGATTAAAGACGAAGTTGCTGCCAGAGATTTACCAGAGGATCTCGAGGCATTGGTGTCTTTTTTGATTCTTATTGACATCAGACTCAGAGAGAGGCCCTCTTTCAAGGAGCGCTTGCGGAAGCCTCCTGTTCCGTTGTCTCCTACGTGTTTGTTCCCACCCATGCCTCCCTTTCCTCCCATGCCTCCTGGTCCCGAGTCACCTGGTACTGCTGAGCCGATGTAATTGAGATTCATGCGTCTCTCCGCGGCAGAGAGGGCCTTTAGGAGGAGGGAGGGGCTCTGCCTCTATTGTGGGTTACAGGGCCACCTTTTGAAGTCTTGTCCTACACGGCCGGGAAACGCTCACACCTAAGGTCCTGTCGGGTGCAGACCTTGGGTGGTTTATCTTCGTCCCCGGAACCGCTTAAGGAGAAACCTTTGGTCACGGTTGTCCTTTCCTGGGTGGACTCCTCCATAGTCACTCAGGCTCTTATTGACTCCGGTGCTGCGGGCTACTTCATTGACAGTGCTTTTGTAGCAAAGCACTCCATTCCTGTTTTGCCTTGGTCCGTTCCGCTTGCTATTGAGGCCATTGATGGCAGGCCCCTTCAGCCCGCACTCGTTACTCACGAAACTGCTCAGTTGTCCATGGCTGTTGGGGCTCTCTATTTTGAAACCCTCCAGTTCCAGGTGATAAACTCTCCGCATTTTCCGGTTGTTCTGGGTTATCCCTGGCTCCAAAAGCACAATCCCAGTCTCGACTGGCGCAGGTCTGAAATTTTGTCGTGGTCCCCGCAATGTATTTCAACTTGTCTTTGGAAACCAGTTAAAGCATTGTGCACTTCTTCGGTATCTCAATTGCCAGAGGAGTACCGAGAGTTCCTAGACGTTTTTGACAAGGTGCGTACCGGTACGTTGCCTCCTCACCGGTCTTACGATTGTGCCATAGACCTGCAACCCGGAGCCATTCCTCCTCAGGCCGGGTGTACCCTTTGTCTGTTGCAGAGAATTGTGCTATGGAGGAGTATGTTGCTGATGCTCTGTCGCGGGGGATCATCCGCAAATCCTGCTCTCCTGCAGGGGCTGGCTTCTTCTTTGTGAAGAAAAAGGGTGTCGAGTTAAAACCATGCATCGATTATAGGGGTCTTAATTGTCTTACCATTAAGAATGCTTACCCTATTCCGCTCATTTCGGAACTCTTTGACCACCTCAAGGGAGCTACGGTCTTTACTAAACTTGATTTGAGAGGAGCGTACAATCTCGTTAGGATTAAGGAGGGCCACGAATGGAAAACAGCATTTAACACCAGGAGTAGGTATTATGAGTATCTTGTAATGCCTTTTGGCCTATGTAATGCTCCTGCTGTTTTTCAGGAATTTATTAATGATGTCCTATGAGATATGTTGCAACAGTGTGTTGTGGTGTACTTAGACGACATCCTCATACACTCACCCACACTTGAGGCTCATTGTTCTGATGTTACACGGGTTCTTCAGAGACTACGTGAGAACGGCCTGTTTTATAAACTCGAGAAATCTGAGTTCCATCAGACTCAAGTAACCTTCCTAGGTTATGTTATCTCCGTTGCAGGGTTCTCCATGGATCCTGACAAGTTATCTGCAGTTCTGCAGTGGCCTCGCCCAGTTGGTCTTCGGTCTATTCAACGTTTTTTGGGGTTCGCCAATTACTATAGAAAGTTTATTAAAAACTTTTCTTCCCGCTTTTCATAAAAACCCAAGACATTAAGAAATTTAATACGGCTCTTCGGAAATGTATATGGCAGTCAAGGAAACCGAGAATTGCCTTACAAAGGTTATACCTAGCAAGGCAATTTGCCGGGTTGGCCCTCCCAAACTTGTATTTGTATAATCTAGTTTTTTTGGGCCGCACAGCGGCAGATTGGGTGGCAGAAGCTGACTATTTTACGGATAATGAGTTAGAGAATAGTTTAATCTTCCCTTTAAAGACTGTATCGCTCCTACATACACCGACCCATTTAATACCCAAACAAGTGAAAAATCTCAAGACTTTATACGCAATAATTCAGGCTTGGAAGCAGATAGGTATATTGCTGGGAATAAATACTAATATTCCCAGGTATCAAACCTTTATAGGTAATATAGAATTTCAAGAAGGATCTCAAGCTCCACATTTGAAAGAGTGGCAGGAGAAGGGGCTTAGATTTGCTGCAGAGCTTCATCATTCAGAGTCAGGAATTATCAAATCTTTCCAGGAGCTGAAAACAGAATTTAATCTTAGTAATCAAGACTTCTTTGCCTATCTTCAAGCCAGGCATTATACCACTCAACTGCATACCCAATACAACTGGAGGTGGACCTGGGGGAGGTTGGAGCAATGGCCAGCCTTGATTAAGGCTGGGCGCTGCTCTATCTCCCTATGGTATACCCTCCTGAACTCTCAGAAAGGCAACAGCAACGTTGAAAAATTAGCCCAATAGTGGTCGGAGCAATTGTCTAGGACCATTGATAAGGAAACACATATTGTGAGATCATTCTCGCTACTACTCAATACTACGATAGCCGAAACATGGAGGGAGTCCCACACAAAGCTCATATATCAGATATATTACACGCCAGACAAGGCTTATAGATGGAATAATGCTGATTTCAAGAAATGCCCAAAATGTAGCTTATTGGCGGCAGACTTATTGCATATGGTGGGGCTATGTCCGAAAATAAAACAATTCTGGCACAAACTAGAATATTGGTTAGTAAGAGTGGTAAAAATAAACCCCCTTAAACTTAATTTTTCAAATATAATTTTTTTGTCAGACAATAAGGAGGATTTCAGAGACACCAAAATATTAAATCTAGTAGTTCTGGCCGCAAGAAACTTAATTTTTAAAAAATGGAAAACTAGATTTATACCTACAGTGAACGAGGTAAAAAATTATCTTAAAAAACAATACAGGGTAGAACAACTTGCCACAGATCTAAACCTAGAGGGCGAAATTGTAGCATTCTTCAGCAAATGGTCAAAATTTATTAAAATCTTTTCGCCAACCGAAATAGAGGATATGATAAGCCCATTTCAAAATTCGGAAATAGTTCTCTTGGGCATCTGGTAGAGTGGGGCTGGCGCGGGGGGGGGGGAGGAAAACTTAAAGCAAGGAGGGTATTAAATCCGTTTTTTTTTCTCTCCCCTTCTTTTTCCTTAGTAAAGGAAAAAAATTATTTCCTCTAACAGAAGGTGTAATCTGGCTATCTTAAAGGGTAGTGAGACACTCACTAAACTGTGTAGACATCAACATTATAAAGAAGGTCAGATAACATTAACTCTATTTCGTTGTCCACTGCTTTGTTGTCTCAAGGTGTTATTGAGCAATGTAAAGGGAATGCTTATTTGATTTGTTGGAAAACTAAAGATGTCAATGAATCCCCTAATATTTAACAAAGAACTCTTTGGTTAAATAAGTTTAGTTGCTTTAAAATAAATTTGTGTTAGTATATATAACAGACTTTGTCACAAGGAATGATTGTACTGTCTACTGATTTGCCTATTGTTGACGTACCAAATTACTGCTGTACTGCTGTATTTTTTCTTTTTTTTTGTTTTTCTCTGTTTTGTTTGTTGGTACTATTGAAATAAAAATAAAAATTATATTAAAAAAAAACAAAAAAACAAAAACTTTTCTTCCTTGGTCAAACCTATAACAGACATGACCCATAAAGAGAATGATCCACTCCATTGGTCACCTACTGCCATTAAGGCCTTTGATAGTCTTAAGACTGCCTTTGCTGCCGCTCCAGTTCTGGCTTATCCTAACCCTGTCCTGCCTTTCATTCTTGAGGTCGATGCGTCTGAGACTGGAGTAGGTGCTCTCTTGTCTCAACGTACTATGCCTGACGGTTCCTTGCATCCATGTGGTTTCTTCTCTAAGAAATTGTCTCCAGCGGAGTGCAATTATGAAATTGGCGACAGGGAATTACTGGCCATAATTTTGGCACTCAAGGAATGGAGGCATCTTCTCGAGGGTACTAGCGTGCCAGTGCTCATTCTTACTGACCACAAGAATTTAACTTATCTATCTGAAGCAAAACATTTGTCGCCCCGACAGGCCAGATGGGCGCTATTTTTGTCTCGGTTTAATTATGTGGTCTCCTACCTGCCTGGTAGTAAGAATGTTAGGACTGATGCCCTCTCTCGACAATTTTCGCCTCTGTCCAAGGAGGAGTCTGTACCTACTCTTTTTTTTTTTTTTATCTTTCTTTATTGAACAATAGTGTATAATATATAGTTTGGGCACAGTTTCACAGTAAAATATATATAACAGTACAACAGTATACGGCATCTCTTTCCCTGCCTTTTTGCCCATACAATAATCTACACAAAGGCCTTAAATCTATTATAACATAAATATCTATATGTGACATATAGCATCTTCATCAAATATAACATAGGACATTATCTTTATAGCCGCTCAGAAGGTTCATATTGGACCCTCCAAAAAAAAAAATATTCCAGGAAATAGATACATATATCATACATCATCTACTACATGTACCTTTGATATTTAAGGCCAGAGACAATGAACACTTATTGAAGTAGTTTCCTATTTAGGTAACAAACACTTAACAAAAAAAAAAAAAAAAATAACTAAAATAAAAAAATAAATAAAAAAAAAGGGGGAAAACCCCTTCTACATCCATCTCCTCCCCTCCCCTCCGTGTCGGTGAGACCCATGACAGCTCAATATTACATATTAAGATTGATAACCAAAAAAAAATTCCTATATGCTACTGTCATGCCCAAAGGGGCCAGTATTTGCTTTTGTATAATTAGTGGATATAAATTAATTATGGGTTTCCAATTCTTAATAAATTCCTCAGCTCTATCCTTAAAATGAAATACAGTGTTGTGTGATTCAAACACAAGTTGTTGGAGGAGCATATTACGAAAAGCTGAAAATCTAGGAGGGTGTATATCTTTCCAGTTTTTTAATATCAAGATTCTAATTATCATGATTATCGTATTTAATATCCTGGTATTCTTAGGTTTCACCTCAACTAGATTTGGGTGTATCAGAAAGATTATATGATAGGATTGTATTTTAAAACTATCACCAAACTGCCTGTTATACCAATGATTGACTTTACTCCAGAATTGGTTGATTTTTGGACAATAAAAAACCATATGTAAGATGTCTGCATTTAATAAATGACATTTTGGACAGCACTGTTGTCCCGAGAGAGAAAATTTAGACATTTTAAGCGGGGTTAAATATCTGTTATGTATTAATTTCGTGTGGGATTCTTTCTAGGTAATTTAAATATTAAATTTCTATAAATATGGAATATTACCTAGTTCGAAACGGGGAAAATACTGGAGCCAAAAAGACACCAGATTTTGGGAGAAAATTTGTCCCTGTTTTGCTAACATAATATTATATAGAAGAGAGATTGTAAATTTACCCGCTGCCGCTTTTTTAATGCAATCATACATTTCAGACCACCGAACATCCATATAGCTATTCCACTCTTGTGAATTAATATAATGTCGTATTTGTAGATAGGCAAATAGACTATGTCTAGGAATTTCAAATGCATTCAATATATCAGTAAAAGAAGAGATATATCCTGAAGTTGAAATGAACTGGTATATATATTTAAGGCCCTTTTGAGCCCATTCCCGATATATTAGATCATGTATTCCTGGAATAAATTCAGGATTACCTTGGATTGGCAAAAAAACTGAGTATCTATAATCTAAATCTAGAATATTGCAAATCTTTTGCCAAGCAACAATAATATATTTAAATGATAAGAGATTGGAAATATTTGACGGACGTTTTTTGATTGAGCAATGCAGAACTGCTTTTAATGAAGGGGCTATGAGTGTACTTTCTATCCCCTCTGAAGATAATTTATTGGAGCCACTCAACCATCCCAAGGCTATTTTAGCTAAAGCGATCAAATTGTAAAGTCTAATGTCAGGTAAGGCCAGTCCACCATTCCTTTTTCTTTGACAAAGTTTCGTAATTGATATACGTGCCTTACGTGTTTTCCATAGAAATTTAGAGCATACAGCATAAAACTTACGGATTTCGTGATTAGGTATGAATAAAGGAAGATTTTGAAGTAAATAAAGTATCCGTGGGAAAATAATTATTTTAACTAGATTGACCCGGGCCTGTAGTGAAAGAGGGAATGATACCCAGTTCTTCATATCAGAAATCACTTTTTCAAACACCGGTGTAACGTTAAAGGGACATTATACACTCATTTTTTCTTTGCATAAATGTTTTGTAGATGATCTATTTATATAGCCCATAAAGTTGTTTTTTTTTTTTATTTTTTTTTTATATTTTTGCTTATTTTTAAATAACATTGCTCTGATTTTTAGACTCCTAACCAAGCCCCAAAGTTATATGAGAATACCGTCAGCTACCTTCTCCAGCTTGCTCCTGTTTATGTAAAGGGTCTTTTCATATGCAAAAGAATGGGGAGGGGGGAGTGTCTTATTTCCCACTTGCAGTGGGCTTTCCAGCTACGTTTTCAACAGAGCTAAACTGTGAACTTCTAAGTAAGTTTTTAAACAGTTTTATACTGGATTTTTATATCAGTATCTGTGCATCTTATTCTTTATATTAGTGTCTATTACATGCAGTTATATGAAAATTAGTGTATACTTAACCTTTAAGGTTATACCACAGCTTAGGATTTTTATGTAAGGTAATACCCAGGTATTCAAATGTGGTCTGAATTTTTAAAGGGGTGATCATTATAGCTTCCCTTACATTTTTGAAGCCATAAAAGTTTGCTTTTTTGGACATTGATCTTATATCCTGAAAAGGAACTAAAGACTGTTAGTAATGAAAGGATTTTTGGAATAGACTTTAAAGAATCCTCTAAAAAAAAATTAACAGATCATCAGTGTACAGTGAGATTTTTATAGGCAGTGTATCCACTCTTATCCCTAATAGTTCTGTGCGAAGCCAGATTGCCAAGGATTCGATTGCGATATTAAACAATAGGAGTGATAGAGGGCATCCTTGGCGTGTGCCTCGCCCTAATAAGATTTTATCAGAAAGATCGCCATTAATCAGAAGTGCTGAGTATGGATTCTTATAGATCTTAGAAATAAAATCTAAGCAATGACCTGTTATCCCAAAGCGTTCTAATGAGTATAGCAGGTGGTCCCATGATATAGAGTCAAACGCCTTCTCGGCATCGATGGATAGCATCGTGGAATCCTGAGTTGGCTTTATCTTTTTTTGAATCAAGTTTTGATTCTAACAGAAATCGAGTAATATTTCAGCTTTGCGTAAGTTAGAAGTTACCGAACGTCCATTCGTGAAGCCAGTTTGATCGGCATGAATTATTTTAGGCAAAAAGTTCTTCATTCTGTTAGAAATAATAAAGAGAAGGATTTTATAGTCCGAATTTAAAACGGATATCGGTCTATATGAACCTATCTGTTCAGGATTTTTACCCTTCTTAAGAATTAGGGTTATGTTTGCTACTGTAAAAAGATTCGATATAGGGGAGGGAGTTATATAATAATTATTAAAAAGCAGTACTAATATATTACTTATTTCTTCCATGAGTATTTTATACAGTTCTATCGGAATCCCATCTGGGTCTGCTGCTTTATTTAATTTTACATTTTTTATTATGAGCAAAATTTCTTCCTTCAAAATTGGTGTATTCAAAATCTCTAGCTCAGATAAGGAAAGTTGTGGTGTTGTAATGCTAGACCAAAAGAATTCTTTATTCCCTTTGTCTATCGGTTGTGTGCTATACAATTTTTGAAAATATGTATAATATTTTCATTATCTGTGTATCTCTCTTGGTCAACCTTGATGGCCGGGATATAATTCCTACTTTTACAATTTTTAGTAATTTGAGCCAGGTATTTGGCCGAGCTGCCATAGTTTCCTCTAAAACGGTTTTCGATTTTAGTCTCTTCCTCAAGACATTGCTGTTTAAGATATACATCTCTTTTAGTTTTACATTGATAATAATATAGCCAATTACTTTGGGAAGAATAGAGTTTATATCGATTAAAAGCGTTTCTGACTTGATTAGATAATTGTCGTTCTTTCAGTAAACATTTCTTCTTATAATGGCATACGTAAGACTTTATTTGGCCTCTAAGGACAGCTTTGAATGTTTCCCAAAATATCTAACTTTTATTAAAATACGAAAAATGATTGCGATAAAAGTCTTGCCATTGCGATTTTAGCCAATTAATAAATTTAAAAATTTTGAAATGTACTATTCTTATTTAGGTAACGTGGAAAAAAGAAACTGAGATTTTGAGCTTTTTTCCTTAAACAAGAGTGGATAACTAATGAGATTATCATGGTCCGAAATAATAATATCATGAATCTGAGGGCATAAATTAAGCTGAAGGAGCTGTTCTGATATTAAGATATAATCAATTCTTGAAAATGTACGATGAGATTTGGACTCACATGAGAATAATGTGGTATCAGGGAATTTAATTCTCCAAATATCATTCAGTTTAAGTGTGGTACAGAATTTTTTAAAGTATCTGCTAGCTTTAATATCTTGTCGGTTACTCCGAGACATTTTGTCAATATTCGGAGAAAGTGTCATATTAAAGTCTCCACCGAGTATTAAACTAGCTCTGGAATAAGGATACAGTTTACTTTGAATTGTATCCCAAAATCTAATGGAAAATTGATTTGGGCCATATACATTACATAGGGTATATTCATAGCCTTTAATAGAAATCTGCATTATAATAAATCTATTATCTGTATCACATTCAATACTGATAGTTTCAAATTCCAGGTTCTTATGAAATAAAATGGCAACTCCACATTTCCGGCTTACACAGGATGTCGCTATAACCCAGCGTGATCTTAATTTAGGAAGTTCAACCTCTTTGAGATGGGTTTCTTGCAAAAATAAAACATCAGGGGAATGTTTACCTAATTGAGATATAATTTGTTTACGTTTAATAGGAGATGTTATCCCACCAACATTCCATGATAAAATTTTAAGTGATGTTATCATAATATCTAATGGTGCAAAGAAAAAAGAGAGAAGTGTGTGTATGCGCTAAACAGCTATGGGGATAGAAAATAAAATACAGATAATATATTATAAAAACACTTGATGTGGCATACAAATATTGCATAGGTGTATTATCTTAGCACCTGGGATAAATAAATACATATCAAAGCAACTGAAATGAATAAAATATCAAAGCGATAAGGTAAAATTTATTTATCACATATAAAATAACACAAAAATAATATGACCGGTCATATATAGTATCAAAACACTACTCTAAAATTATGCTAAAAGTGGCTAAAAGAATTGAATATAGGTTGAGACCTCTAGGTCTGAAAAGATATTGGGATGGTTGCCCTATATAAAAGTGTAAATCCACCTGTGAAATACTGGCTCGTGTGAGATTATGTCACAGTAAAAGTTCCGTTTGGAGTAAGGTAGGTATGAAAAGTTCTGCCTAGAGTTGAAATAAATGTTAAGGCTCCGTAATAGGAATAAATTGGTGTAAAAACACTGTATGGAGATATTTGTAGTTCCGTTAGATGTTTCAAATCAAACAGGGGTTATTAGCAGTTTCTATAATGATCAATAAACCGTGTCTCCTTTGCGGAGTATAAGAATACCCTCTGACTACCACGCTGTTGGGCCGCTACACCTCTTTAGTGCCTACCTGCTCCTTCTCGAGCTGAATCCTCCGTTAAGGTCCGGCACAGGTGTCCAGCGCGGCTCACAACAGCTGGTGACGTCAGGAACGCTGGATGCGTGTCGAATGTAGGTCCGGTCAGGAAGAGAAACTCTGCGCAGAGTAATATTAGAACTGAGTCAAGTAGTCCCAACGAATCCTTTGCAATCCTTGCAGAAAGTAATGTATTATCACTTTGTGATTAATCATCTAGGTCCATCAACGCGTTTCACCACATAACATGGCTTTATCAAGATCTTGATAAAGCCATGTTATGTGGTGAAACGCGTTGATGGACCTAGATGATTAATCACAAAGTGATAATACATTACTTTCTGCAAGGATTGCAAAGGATTCGTTGGGACTACTTGACTCAGTTCTAATATTACTCTGCGCAGAGTTTCTCTTCCTGACCGGACCTACATTCGACACGCATCCAGCGTTCCTGACGTCACCAGCTGTTGTGAGCCGCGCTGGACACCTGTGCCGGACCTTAACGGAGGATTCAGCTCGAGAAGGAGCAGGTAGGCACTAAAGAGGTGTAGCGGCCCAACAGCGTGGTAGTCAGAGGGTATTCTTATACTCTGCAAAGGAGACACGGTTTATTGATCATTATAGAAACTGCTAATAACCCCTGTTTGATTTGAAACATCTAACGGAACTACAAATATCTCCATACGGTGTTTTTACACCAATTTATTCCTATTACGGAGCCTTAACATTTATTTCAACTCTAGGCAGAACTTTTCATACCTACCTTACTCCAAACGGAACTTTTACTGTGACATAATCTCACACGAGCCAGTATTTCACAGGTGGATTTACACTTTTATATAGGGCAACCATCCCAATATCTTTTCAGACCTAGAGGTCTCAACCTATATTCAGCTTCTTTTAGCCACTTTTAGCATAATTTTAGAGTAGTGTTTTGATACTATATATGACCGGTCATATTATTTTTGTGTTATTTTATATGTGATAAATAAATTTTACCTTATCGCTTTGATATTTTATTCATTTCAGTTGCTTTGATATTTATTTATTTATCCCAGGTGCTAAGATAATACACCTATACAATATTTGTATGCCACATCAAGTGTTTTTATAATATATTATCTGTATTTTATTTTCTATCCCCATAGCTGTTTAGCGCATACACACACTTCTCTCTTTTTTCTTTGCACCAGTTCCTTTATTATCTGCTTTATGGGAGCAGATTAGTGTGTATTGCAAGGGGCAGATTTGCGCACCATATACCCACCTCTTCTCATAGTATCATAATATCTAACAAATGTGTGTATATATTGCCACGAGGGAGAGGGAGAGGGAGGGGACGGAATGCAGAAGGAGAGAGAGGGAAAAAAAAAAGAAGAATAAAACAAACTGGATAGAGCATCTGTCTATCCAAAAACACTATTTTAGAAATAAGACTATCAAAAGTCTATACTAGGGTTACATGAGAAAAATATAAATGTTGCTAATTGCATAATGTATCTTTTGTAAGGAATTCTCTAGCTTCTTTGCTATTATTGAGTGTATTAGTTCTACCGTTATTTTCTACAATTATTTTTGCTGGATATATCATCCTCACCTTGTAGCCTTTATCTATCAGTTGGGGGAAAAAGGGAGACATCTCTTTTCTTTTAATCTGCGTTTCGTTGGAGAAATCTTGAAAAAGAAGGATTTTGTGATTATCTATCATAAATGGTAAATTTTTGCGATAGTATTTAAAATATTCCATTTTGTCTTCAAAATGTAAGAGTTTAAATATAATCATCCTGTCACGGCTAAGGCCCTCCTGATTGGGTCTATTTAAGCCAACTCTATGTGCTCTTTCTATAGGAATGGGTAATTTTTCTTTCGGAAAACCTAACATCTGTGGGAGTAGTTGGGAGGTAAAATATATTAGATCATCATAGGCCGGTATTTCCGGTAGGCCCACTAATCGGATGTTATTGCGTCTAGCACAATCTTCAATATCCTCAATTTTAGCTGTTAGAGTAAGTAATTTATTATCATGTTTGTTAACTGTTTCTTCTTGGGTATTAAGCTGGTCTTCTATATTAGAAATCCTCTCCTCTGCTTCTGTTAATCTAGATGAAAACTGTTTTAAGTCAGACGCTATTGCTGCAATTTCATTCGTAATACCACCTAGTTCTTTTTTAATAGAGTCTAACTGAGGGGAAAAAAATTCTGACAGTTGCATCATTAAAGTGAAGGTAAAGTTCGTTATATCACATTAGTCATGTATACAGTTCACCCTAAAATAATGGTACTTTCATTCATCATTTTTTTATATTTTTATTATACACTGAGTTTTCGCCGTTTTTAGTTACCTTATTTCAATTGCAAAATTCAACCCGGTGTTTTGTTTTTTTTTTAACTTGCAGGTCACGTTTTAACAGTAGCCAATTGAAATACTGGCCGTTAGGCGGCCGTCATATTGCGTCATTAGTCTCTTGGATGATTTGCGCATGCGTCCCTGAAATGTTATTTGACTATGATGACAAGCGCGCTCCCGTTGCGCGCATGCTTATAGCAAATCTGTGGTTATTGAATGCCTTGCAAATGTTTTTTTTGTTTTTTTTAATAAGACTTAGGGCGCTTTGTTAAAAACTTGGCCAATATCGGTGTCTCAAATCCGGAGTGATAGAATTATAACAAGATTATTGGTGACTGTAGAAGACGCTATGCGCATGCGCAATTTGTGGAATCCTTGTGAACGCGCTCTAGAGAGAGCTCTATACGTCAGACTGTCAATACTGATGGGAGGAGTCTGTCACGCACGGTAGGGAAATAAAAAAGATGTTTATTAGAAAAATATATAATTGTTTGGGGCAAAGAAGGTAGCGATTAGATTGTTTAACATTTGACTAATGTATCTGTATATAGAGAAAGTGAAAACTTTACCTTCACTTTAATGCAGGAAATTTCAAAGAGGTGGATTGGGTTTCAGTAATGCTCTCATTACTGTTATCTAGTATTTTAGATTTCTTGTCTTTTGCTTTTGGCGGCATAATGGGTGATCTAGTGTTTGAGTGAGTGGGAAAGAATTACTATGTGTGTATATCTATCTATCTATCTATCTATCTATCTATGAAAACTCAGATATAAAATGTGATTATTTAAGGAATGTGAAAAAAAAAAAAAAAGGGGGCTAGTGTTAGAGCCTTACCGGTGTGATGTGACTAGGCTCCTAGTGAATGTGGTGTAGTGAGAACAGCTAAGATTAGCCGTATAGTAGCAACAGTCTTATAAAGTAGAGGATTTATACAATACAATAAAAAAAAAAAAAGATGAAAAACAATCCAAAACACCAGTTATTAATCATAGAAATTAAACACCCTTTCCTTTTCCCTTCTTTACAGGGATAATATAGTAGATTAACAAGAAGTGTAATTAGAGGCGAGGTTTACACATCTAAAAAATAGAACAGTCACCAACCTTATATATCACAATTAAAGAAATAGACCTTGCCTTAAAGGTATTGGAATATTACAGACTAAGTTATCTATTCATAACAGATTATAAAGCTCTTACTGCAGACTAAACAATATAATAACAATCAGGTTTAAGTAAAAGAGAGGGCTTTATATCAAGATAGCGTCTCAATGTCCACAAGGTTTAAGATGAGAGCCCTTAGAAAAAAAAATTACATTTTCTTATGAAGTCAAGCTTTGTAGTAAGGCACTTAAAGGCTGAATAGTACCCCATTTTCCGTAGGCTAATTTTGCTATGAAATCTTAAGTTACTGGTTAGCCATCCTTAGAAGCTGGATAGCGTCTCTTTATGATGATAGATTATAAAGAGTTCTTTGACAACTGGATAGCGTCTCTTTAATTTTCCAAGCTATTATATCTTGGGCTTAGAGCTGAATGCTACTACCCAAAGACAGCGTGCTTTAAATACAGACCCTTATGGATATATATAGGTCTTCATCGTAGCAGGGCTTGCAAAAGATTTTTGAGAACTGGAAAGCGATTCTTTATAGTGCAAAGGGTTCTTTATCAACTGGGTAGTGTCTCTTTTTTTTTTTTTTTTTTTTTCCAATGAATATATTATGCACTTAGTAGCTGAATAGAAGCTCCATGGGGCAAATAGGCTTATGTAGACAGATCCTTATTCATAAAGGCAGGCTAGCGTCTTTTAGCAAAATTCCTGATACTCAGGATAAATAAGAACCCAGGTAACCACAGTAACAACAGGAATAAATTTAAGGTCCTTAAATCAGACTAAATGTTGCGCCCCTTGCAAGCTCCATAGAACCATGGGCTTATGTAGAGATATCCTTATTCATAAAAGCAGGATAGCGTCTCTTAATGAAATCTCTGATACTTAGGATATATAAGCACCCAGGTAGCCACAGTAATGACAAAAGCAGATTTAAAGTCCTTGAGAAAGTTCAAAATAGACAGAATATTGCTCCCCTTACAAGGATAGCTTTAGCTTTTTTGAATTTGAGCTGTGTGCAGTGTGCATAGGCGTAAACATACATACAGGAATACCAATTCCAACTTTTTGGGAGTGACGAGGACCTTTAATGCATATTAGCCACCGAGAGGCTGGTAAACTGGCTTCCGAATCACTCCAGAAACAAGAGTCACCTGCCTCAATCAGCGTTTTACTGATCATCTCCGTCTTCCACTTCCCGGCACAATTGTAGCATAGGGCTTATTCTCACCCTCAGATGGTTTCCAGAGGCCGGCTCATACACAAGAACTTTATTCACTGCTGCGTCCACTGCTGGAACCGGGTCCGCTGCTGCCAAAAACAACCGGAAGCTTGCAACACTCGCTCAGACTCTCCTCATGTCCTGAGAACGGAATAGTGGTGTGGCGTGTGCCAGTACGCCTATCGGCTGTGTGGTGACTTCTTCCAGGAGCCGTCAACTCCACTGCCCAACAACAGACTCACAACTATGAGATGCAGTATGGGCTGCAGGATGTGGGGCACGATGAACCACCGGAGCTCGATACACAGAAGCAGCTTGATGCGGCTTGATGCATGGTAACCCCTGCTCACGCACAGATCTTGCGCTTCACCTCAGGCTCCGCCCGAAACGGAAGTCACCCAGGTTCATCCTAGCTTTGGCCGAACTAGAAAAGAGTCTTTACCTACTCCTGTTATACCTCCTGACCATATTTTGGCTACCATACGTACTAATTTGACTTCTCCCTTGGGGGAGGAGATCCTGGCTGCACAAACCAATGCACCTCCTGAGAAACCTAGTGGTAAGTGTTTTGTTCCTGAGAATCTTCGAACTAAACTTTTGCACACTTACCACTATCCTAAAGCCGCAGGTCACCCAGGCAAGAACCAAATGATTTGGTCTGTCACTCGACAATTCTGGTGGCCAGGTCTTCGTTCTGATGTTGCTGCGTATGTTGCCTCCTGCTCAGTTTGTGCACAGAATAAGACTCCTCGACGTCTTCCTGTGGGTCTTCTTCAACCTATTGCTAATGGTGAACGTCCTTGGTCACATCTTTCCATGGACTTCATTGTCAAGCTTCCTGTTTCCAATGGCAATACTGTTATCCTTATGGTGGTTGATCGTTTTTCTAAAATGTCACATTGCATTCCCTTGATGAAGCTGCCTACCGCTCAGGAGCTTGCTTCAATTTTTGCCTGGGAGGTCTTCCGTTTACATGGGTTACCCAAGGAGATAGTGTCGGACCGGGGTAGCCAGGTTGTCTTCAGATTTTGGCGTTCCTTTTGTGCTCAAATGGGGATCCAGCTTTCCTTCTCCTCGGCATATCACCCTCAATCCAATGGGGCTGCGGAAAGGTCTAATCAAGCTCTGGAACAGTTCCTCCGTTGCTATGTCTCAGATCACCACAATAATTGGTCTGAACTGTTACCTTGGGCAGAGTTTGCTTGTAATAGTGCTATTAATGCTTCCTCCAAGTTATCCCTGTTCATGGCGAATTATGAGTTTCAACCATCCTTGTTGCCTGATTTATTCATGTCTCAGGATATTGCAGCTTTGGAGGAGCATCTCCGGCAACTCCGTTCCACGTGGGTGCAGATTCAGGATTGCCTTCATCGTTCTATGCAGCGCCAAAAGTTCCAGGCTGATCGTAGGCGTCTGCTTGCGCCTTCCTACCAGGTTGGTGAGAGAGTTTGGCAACTTGAACCTTTGTGTGCCTTCCAATAAATTGGCTCCCCGTTATGTTGGTCCTTTTCGAATACTCCGATGGGTTAATCCTGTGGCCTACGCTCTTGACCTTCCTCCTGCTATGCGCATCTCCAATGTTTTTCCTGTCTCGCTCTTGAAACCATTGGTTTGTAATCGGTTTACCACTGTGTTGCCTCGTCCCCGTCCTATCTTTGTTGACAACCATGAGGAGTATGAGGTCAGCAGCATTGTTGACTCTCGTATGTCCAGGGGCCATGTAAAGTATTTGGTTCACTGGAGGGGCTACGGTCCGGAGGTGCATTCTTAGATTCCCTCCTCTGATGTTCATACTCCCGCCCTCCTCCGTGCCTTCCATGCCCATTTCCCCAATAAGCCTTTTGTCCTCCCGCGGGGGAGGGGTCGTTGAGGGGAGGGTACTGTCAGGGTTTTTCCCTGTTTTGTTTGCCATGTGCTGCTGGCAGCCATTTTACTCACCTCTCTACCTGACTATGGTGCATTGTGGGGGATGCTGCTCATTTCCTGCACTTCCTTTTATGGCCAGACTGGTGTGCATCATCCATGTGAGACAGGATCCAGTCTCAGAATTGCGATGTCATCACTTATTATTTAAAGGCCTCTGTTCAGTATGCTTTGCCTTTGCGTTGTCTCAGACCTGATTGTGAGAGTTCCTGTGTATTACCTGGCTGCCTGACGTCTTTCCTGATCCCTGGCTTGTTCCTGACTCTGCTGTTTTCCTTGTTGCTTATTCCGGCTCGTCTGACTATTCACTTTGGCTCCTGACTCGGCTCGTCTGACTACCAGCTCTGGTTTTGACTCCTGGCTTGTTATTTGACTTGTGGACTTTTTATTATTTTTTGCTATTAATAAAGGTGTGATTATTTTTGCACTTCTCGTCTCAGTCTGATTCCTGGCACCCTGACAATTCATTACTTATGGGAATTAAGAACCTGGCCACCAGGAGGAGGCAAAGACACCCCAGCCAAGGCTTAAATACCTCCCCCCACTCCCCTCATCCCCCAGTCATTCTTTGCCTTTCATCACAGGAGGTTGGCAGAGAAGTGTCAGAAGATTCAGAGTAATCTCTTATAGAGGGTAGTACTCTTCGAAATTGGACTGGAGTTTTTAGTAGTCCTGTCAGCCTCTCAGTGAGAGCATGGATGAATGTTAAAGTCTGGAGATGCAGGGAGAGTCTTCTGCAAAACCATCCCGACTCAAATTAACAGCTCCATAAGCAATCAGCGTTGACAAGTTTTGCTGCCTACTTTTCTGCTCTCAAGTCCATGTCAGGAGCGATGCTACTACCCTGTCATACTTGATAGGCCATGTTCCTGTTCCACGGGATAGATTCTGGTAAGATCGTTTCATTTATATACATATGATAACGTAAGAAGACAGGGTCCCACTGTGTTATTGAACAGGGGGGATTTGTGCATAATATTATTATTATTGTGTTTAATGCTGCGACATGTGTGAGATGTGGCTCTGTCAGTGTGTGAACAGTCAGTTTTATTAGCGAGAGATCGATGCGGGCCTTTTTTGGCGTGTTTTCTCTCTAGTGCAGCGGCGTTCCTGCATGGCACTCCATGTGACCGGGTTTTGGCCTATTTAACTTCCTCTCTCTTGACCGGCGGTTGTAGGAGACAAAGCGGTTTCTCTGTGGTCCGTGTCATAAGAGGTGGTGAGTGTCCCGGCCATTGGGATATAAAGGTGCCATTTAATTTCTATCTAGTCCGCAATACTTGCGCAAGCTATGGAGGACTCTGATATGTTAGAGGGTACTCCCTCTTTAATTAAACCAAATAACTGTGTCTATTGTGAGGAGGTTCCGGTTGATCCGCCTGCTCAACTTTGTTCCACATGTTTTGATAAAATTACAATATCTAAAAAGAATAAGATATTTAGTACAACTGAGCTGTCCACCTCTGAGGGTTCTCCGTCCTGCGAGGTGCGTTCCCTACACTCATCTCCGATTGCACATGTAGCTCCCCAGGGCACTACTAATCCTCCTGCAGGAGGGGCCCTTTGGCCGCCAGATTTCCCTGATCAGTTACAAACGGCGGTGTCTGCAGCCTTCAATGCCTTAACAAGCCCTGCTAAGCGCAAGCGAAAGGTGAAACATAACTATCTGTCCCAGGGGTCATCTACTCCGCTGGATGTCTCTTGACAGATTATCCGCTGATGAAGACGACTCCGACTCTTCGGAGGACATTTTTTCTGGGTTGGAATCGCCGGCTTCTAGGCCTCCGTCTGCGGAGTAGCCAGATTTTAAATTTAAGATGGAGCATTTGCGCTTTTTTGCTGAAAGAAGTGCTTGCTACGTTGGAGGCTCCTGAACCAAAACTGCAGGAGGAACCTTCGATCCCTAAACTAGATAGTGTTTACGAGGACAAGGTGGTGCTTCAGGCTTTCCTGGTCCCCATTAAAATGGCTAATATTATTAAGAATGAATGGGAGAAACTTGGTTCGTCCTTTTTCCCCTCTTCTTCTTTTAAAAAGCTATTACCCGTTCTGGATTTGCAGCTTGAGCTGTGGTTGCTAAGCGAACAACTATCCTGCTCGAAGATAGCTCATCATTCAAGGAGCCCATGGATAAAAAATTGGAGTCCATGTTGAGGAAGATGTTCCAACTCACTGGGTTCGTTTTTCAACTGGCAGCGGCAGTCGCTGCGGTGGCTGGAGCGGCTACCTATTGGTGCGAAGCTCGGTCTGCTATGGTTGAGGTTGAGACTCCCCTCGAGGAGATACAGGAACGAGTTAAGGCCTTAAGGGTAGATTACTTTCCCTCCCGTTTAAAGGGAAGGTTTTTTTTGGTCCAGGCCTAGACTCTATCATATCCACGGTCACGGCTGGCAAAGGTGCTTTCCTACCGCAGGATAAGAAGAATAAGCCTAAGGGGGTCTACTTTTTGTCCTTTCATTCAAAAAAGTCTCAACGCCAGCAGCCTGCCGTAAAAACAGAGCAGTCCAAGGGATCTAGGAAACCAGCTCACTCTTGGAACAAATCCAAGCAGAGCAAGAAGCCTGCCGATGACAAAATCGGCATGAAGTGGCGGCCCCCGATCCGTTTCTGGATCGCGTAGGAGGCAGACTATATCTTTTTGCGGAGGCCTAGATAAGAAATTTTTAGGACCCTTGTGTTCTGGAGGTTATAAATAGATATATAAGAAACTGCGCCTGGAATTTAATCTTAAAGCTCCCTCACAGGTAATCTTCCCTATGATTACCGTACAAAATTACAAAACAATATAGAGTTTAGGAGCGCTATAAGCTAAATAAGATAGTCTGGAGACTTCTATATAATTCAACAAAATTACATTTATTTAAAACAGAAAAACATTCATAGAGAGAAAATTCACAAAAATGTATAATTTGGGACGTCTCCCTGGATTTAAAATAGGCATGTGCGATAAAACAATTCTATAATGAGCGCTCTGGTGATTTTTCTAAGTGATTCCACCTTTCAAACTTTTTTTATCCTATTCCACCTTAATAATTTGTTACCGTAGTTTTAGTGGCTTATTTTTCAGTGTTGCTATTTTCGATCAAAAAGTAACATTGTCTATTTTCATAATTCAATGGGTTGTAATAATGTAATTCACTTGTATTTGCAATGTCTCTTGGTATTTATTATAACTTGTAGACTTAGCTGTGAATTGGGATATTTCGATATACATATAAGGATGGGCTTACCGGGTCTTCTGACACATCTGATGGATTCAAGGTGTTTCTTACCGGTATATGTTTTTTGCCTTTTCTCCTTATGTGAAGCAAGTATCGCTGATATCGAAACCTAGACCACCTACCCCGCTTTGAAAGGAGCAGAGGGAAAGAAAGTTTAAAACAAACGGCCGTTTGTAATCCAAGTCTGAGTTCTCACACACACGCTGGAGGCGTGCACCGCAAATACCTGTTTCAGGAGGCTGCCCGGGAAACACAGAACCCAAACTACAGGGGTAAAAGTTACTTCAAGCCGGCAGATTGAAAGAAACCCATACACGCAGGAGCGTGGTCTAGGTTTCGATATCAGCGATACTTGCTTCACATAAGGAGAAAAGGCAGAAAACATATACCTGTAAGAAACACCTTGAATCCATCAGATGTGTCAGAAGACCCGGTAAGCCCATCCTTATACGTATATCGAACTATCCCAATTCACAGCTAAGTCTACAAGTTATAATAAATACCAAGAGACATTGCAAATACAAGTGAATTACATTATTACAACCCATTGAATTATGAAAATAGACAATGTTACTTTTTGATCGAAAATAGCAACACTGAAAAATAAGCCACTAAAACTACGGTAACAAATTATTAAGGTGGAATAGGATAAAAAAGTTTGAAAGGTGGAATCACTTAGAAAAATCACCAGAGCGCTCATTATAGAATTGTTTTATCGCACATGCCTATTTTAAATCCAGGGAGACGTCCCAAATTATAAATTTTTGTGAATTTTATCTCTATGAATGTTTTTCTGTTTTAAATAAATGTAATTTTGTTGAATTATATAGAAGTCTCCAGACTATCTTATTTAGCTTATAGCGCTCCTAAACTCTATATTGTTTTGTCATTCTGGAGGTTATAGCCCAGGGTTTCAGGATAGGATTCAAGACTCATCCGCCCAGAGGCAGATTCCTCCTGTCAAACCTATCATCAAATCCAGAGAAGAGAGACGCCTTCTTAGGATGCGTGAGGGATCTCTCCTCTCCCGGAGTAATCGTCCCAGTCCCTCTAGCAGAAAGAGGTCTGGGGTATTATTCAAACCTTTTTGTGGTCCCAAAGAAGGAGGGCACGTTTCGCCCAATTCTGGACCTTAAGTGTCTAAACAAGTTTCAACTACGCGTTTCGCCCTCCTATGGGCTTTTTCAAGATCTTTGAAAAAGCCCATAGGATGGCGAAACGCGTCGTTGAGTTGGCAGTGTAATTTTGGCACACTTTGTTTCAAGTTCTCTACACTTCATCAAATTTCTAACATATAACCCGGGTTATGAAAGATATTGGAACTTTGATGTTTGATTGATATATAACATCCTTGGGATCTGTGGCTGGAAGAAGTTTTGGATACCTACCACATTGCCCACCTATCCCTGCGTGCACAGCACTAAGTGCAGGGCTCATCCGTGAGGACCTAGACTACAGCGGTCGGAAGCAGCATAGGAACCGGCCTTTTTTCCTAACCGGAAAATCTTTTGGTGACGTCAGACGCCAAAAATCTTCAGTCGGACCCGCTCGAGGAGAAATACCGAGCGAGGGGTACAACTTCATCCCATTAAGAAGGTTTTGGGTAACGTACTCTATATATATGTAAGGAATACAGTACTACTTATGCCAAAGAGAGTGATAATTTATACCAACTAATAAAGAAAGATTTATTATTTGAAGGACAAGAGGTATATGTTTAATCCTCCTTATAAACGTTCATTTGGTATTGGCAGCTTGGTGGTTATAATTTCATTTCCACGGCGGCTATATCATCTATAAAAGACTAATTTTCATCTCTGAGTGAGAATAACCAACAGCATTAATAACATTTTTCATCGATAAATAGAGACTTTGTTTCCTTTTGTGGCAATCATAGTCACTATTAGAAGTATACGCTATTAAGCGATTTCCATACAGTTCTTTTTGCCTCTCACCATTGGATGCTTTGTTTTTAGAAGTGTATATCCTTGGTTTTAGTTTATTTTATTCTCAATTTGTATATATGATATATTAACCATTTAAGCAGTATAAAATTCTGTGTTGTGAATTTAACATTTACCCTAGGGAGACGTCCCTTTTTATAAATTAGTTGTATATTTGTTTTATTAAATATTGATATGTTTAAATTTTTTTAGTGTTGATATCTTTGGCTTTCAGCGCCTCCCTTTAACCTACTTTTTCTTTCTATTCTAATTTATGAGACAATTGTTAGGGATATTGTCTACTAAGGGGGTGTTTGATATCTATTGTCCTAGCGCACCTTAATATATATATTTTTTACGATAATAGATTCCTTATCCATGAAGATATTCTTGACAGATCAGAGACATTGCAAGAATGTGTCTAGCTGTCTTGCCCTTCAGAACTCCTCAAGGACATCTGTGGCCAGGTGTATGGAGGTGATTGGGCTCATGGTATCCAGCATAGATGTTATTCCTTACGCCAGGTTCCGTCTCAGGCCTCTTCAGTTATGCATGTTGAGACAATGGACATCCAAATGAGGGAATCCCTCTCTTGGTGGATCTGTACTGGACAACTGTCCCAGGGGACATCCTTCCTGAGACCATCCTGGGAGATTGTGACCATGGACGCAAGTTTATCAGGATGGGGAGCTGTTTGGGGTGCCAAAAAGACACAGGGCAGGTGGACTTGAGAGGAGTCGAGTCTACCGATAAATATTCTGGAACTCCGGGTGATATTCAAAACTCTGAGGGCCTGGCCCCCCCCCCCCGGGGTCATCCCGATTTATCAGGTTCCAGTCAGACAACATTACCTCGGTGGCTTACATAAACCATCAGGGGGTAACGAGAAGCTCCCTAGCCATGAGGGAAGCATCTGGGATTCTGGAATGGGCAGAGAACCACATATGTTCGCTCTCAGCGATCAACATTTCGGGTGTGGACAACTGGGAAGCGGATTTTCTCAGCAAACAATCGTTTCATCCAGGGGAATGGTCTCTCCATCCTGAGGTGTTCGCGGAGATCTGCAACAGATGGGGGCGCCGGAGATAAACCTCATGGCGTCCACACTCAACTTCAAGCTACCCAGATACGAGTCACGATCCAGGGATCCCCAGGCAGAGCTGATAGATGCCTTAGCAGTGCCCTGGGAGTTCAACCTACTTTACATTTTTCCACCGTTGTCACATCTACCTCGTGTAGTGGCCCGCATCAAGCAGGAGCAAGCTTTGACTATTCTGATTGCTCCGTCGTGGCCGCAGAGGACATGGTTTGCGGATCTTGTGGTGATGTCATTATCTCCTCCATGGAGGTTACTCTGTCGCAGAGATCTACTGGTTCAGGGTTCATTTCTACACCAAAATCTTGATTCTCTGAGGCTGACTGCGTGGAGGTTGAACGCATAGTCTTAGCCAAGAGAGGATTTTCGGAGAGAGTGATTGATACTCTTATTCAGGCCAGGAAGCCGCATATATCATAAGGTGTGGAGAACCTACTTGTCCTGGTGTGAGGAACGTGGATATCCCTGGCACAAGTTTAGGGTATCCAGGATTCTGACCTTTCTCCAGGATGGACTGGATAAGGATCTTGCTGCCAGTTTCTTAAAGGGACAGATTTCGGCTTTATCTGTACTTTTACACAAGTAGCTAGCGGAGCTTACTGATATTCAGTCCTTTGTTTAGGCTCTGTCTTTAGAAATTCTGCTCCTCCTTGGAGCTTAAATTTGGTTCTTAAGATTTTGTAGAGGGCTCCGTTTGAGCCTATGCATCCGCTTGACATTAAACTTCTTTGCTGGAAAGTCCTAATCCTACTGGCTATTGCATCGGCTTGCAGAGTCTCTGAGTTAGCGGCCTTGCAATGTGAGCATCCATACCTGGTTTTTCACGCTGATAAGGCTGTTCTTCGCATTGGATTGGGTTTTCTTCCCAAGGTAGTGTTGAATCTCATAACATCAATCAGGAAATAGTAGTTCCTTCCTTGTGCCCTAACCCTTCTTTGTCAAAGGAAAGGTTGCTTTATAATTTAGATGTGGTTCGGGCCTTGAAGTTTTCTCTTCAGGCCACAAAGGAATTCAGACAGACTTCGTCTTTATTTGTTGTGTATTCAGAGAAGCGCAGGGGGCAGAGAGCCTCTTCCACTTCACTGTCTTTTTGGTTGAGGAGCATTATCCATCTGGCCTATGAGACAGCGGGACATAAGCCTCCTCAGTGGCTTTACGGCTCACTCAACTAGGGCTGTGGCCTCTTCTTGGGCCTTTAAGAACGAGGCTTCTCTGGAGCAGATTTGTAAGGCGGCGACTTGGTCTTCTTTACATACTTTTGCAAAATTTAACAAATTTTATGTTTTTGCTTCGGCGGAAGCAGCTTTTGGGAGAAAGGTTCTGCAGGCTGTGGTGCCCTCAGTTTAGGGTCCGCCTCCTTTTACCCTTCTGCTTTTTTTCTTTCAGTGTCCTCTAGAGCTTGGGTATTTGTTCCCACAAGTAATGAATGAAGCAGTGGACTCTCCTCCCTTTAAGATGGAAAACATAAATTATGCTTACCTGATAATTTCATTTCCATCTGTAGGAGGAGTCCACTGCTCCTGCCCGTTTCTCCGGTGGGCGGACCTAAATTTACTTTTATTCTTCTGGCACCATTTATACCCTGATATTTCTCCTATTGTTCCTTGTTCCCTTGGCAGAATGACTGGGGGATGAGGGGAGTGGGGGAGGTATTTAAGCCTTTGGCTGTGGCGTCTTTGCCTCCTCCTGGTGGCCAGGTTCTTAATTCCCACAAGTAATGAATGAAACAGTGGACTGTCCTCCCAGAGATAGAAATGAAATTATCAGGTAAGCATAATTTATGTTTTATTTCAGTTTCTTGAACCTCAAATGCCACTATTTTTAAAAGGGACAGTCTAGTCAAAATAAACCTTTCATGATTCAGATAGGGCATGCAACTTTAATCAACTTTTTAATTTACTTGGTTCTTTTGGTATTCTTAGTTGAAAGCTAAACCTAGGTAGGCTCATATGCTAATTTCTAAGCCCTTGAAGGTCGCCTCTTAGCTGAATGCATTTGACACTTTTTCACAGCTAGTGGTCATTAGTTCATGTGTGCCATATATATAACATTGTGCTCATGCCTGTGAAGTTACCTAGGAGTCAGCACTGATTGGCTAAAATGCAAATCTGTCAAAAAAACTGAAATAAGTGGGCAGTCTGCAGAGGCTTAGATACAACTTAATCACAGAGGTAAAAAGTATATTAATATAACTGTGTTGGTTATGTAAAACTGGGGAATGGGTAACAAAAGGATTATCTATCTTTTTAATCAGTAAAAATTATGGAGTAGACTCTCCGTTAAATAGATTTAATAGAAATATTGTCACCTTTTTCAAACACATTTTTTGCACATTTCTCATAAATGTATCATTATTAAAAATGCGTGTCCAGGCAGCAGCCATGATCGGTCACAACTGCTTATGCATATGAGATAATTTGTTGGTTATCTTATGAATGATAGTTCTTCCTATCATGGGACTTTTGTTATAGAAGCTTGTTCTGCATGTATGGAAATGACTATAGTCGACATGACTGTATAAGTGCCCTAGCCGGATCGTTTATCTTGATGGAGGTGGCCTTATCAACCCCCCCATCTTGGAGTAAAGCAATATTCTTTCTGCATATACAACAGTATTCTCAACATGAAGTTGTCTCACACATCTTACTAGATCTTGAGCACAAGATGAACAGCAGATTTGTTGCAACAGTAAAGCATATAGTTATGAAGAACAGTGCCAGTCAACCATTGCACTTAGGGGCTGATGCGGCACTATCAATAGTTAACCAACTAGATGCAAAGCAGCCCCCCCCCCCCCCCCACAGCCTCGAACAGAGACATCAAATGTTTGGGAGATTTAATAAGAGGGAAGATGTCCCTTGTGTAACTTCGTATACTCAGCCAACCCTCATCTGATAAAGCTGGATTCCGGGAAAAAATGGAGGCTCCCTTAAGAAGTCTTAAGAGAGTCACTCATAGCCTCACAGTGCTTCATGCCACAGCAGCCTGTTAACCCCATCCACTACCTTAGTGTGGGGGTGAGATCTTGTTACTCCCCTCTAGCCTCTCACCAGGGAATTGTGGCCAACTGCCTCGGAAGAGTTTTAGTGTCCTATTCCATCTAAGGGACATGTGGTATGAGCATTCCTGAGGTGACTATTGCTCTTTGATTTCAAGGAAATTCAAGGTGCTCAAGAGAATCAAGGTATATCGAACACATTACTGCTGTTAGGTGGAGAGGACTGGTGAGTGTAAAGACCCCATGCTATTAGAGATTTCTGGACTGCTTATTTTGATTCGGGGGATAAAGAAACGATTACGTTCAATGATTTTAGGACTAAATAAGCTAAATGCTTATTCCGACTAGGGGCTCGTTGGGAACTATTGCTGAAATGTTGCTAACTTTAATTTGAATTTATTTGAGGAGTGGTGTAATCTCTATAATTGTTTTTATAATTTTTTAACCCTTACATACTCCTTTTTATATAATTTGTACTTTACTGTTGGTAAGATTACTAATCCACGAGACAATTAGTAGGTTCATCTCATATCCTATATTGATATTTTTGCTAGAAATAGAATTGCAGGATTTTATTTCTTATGACTTAATATATTTTTTTATTATCTTATTGAGACACCTAAGGCCAACCAGCTTTTTTGGTTAATTACAGCCAAGCTCTTTGTCATACTAGGTACAAATATTCTATGTATAAGGGGAGTACTTTGTAAGTATATTACTTAAATATCCGCCTCTTATATGGAGCTATACTTCCAAATAATATACTTTTAGACTTTAGTCTTAATAAACATATGTACATTATAGTATTTACAGTATGTTTGAGACTGTAACCTAGCCTAAACACTATTCTATTCCTACTATGAATATTACCTTTATATATATATATGTATACACACACATACACATAGATGTGCCTGATATAGATATATGCATCTAGTAGTTGTCAACTTTACTAGGTGAGACCCACTATAGGCAGGCTACTTTTGTACCTTTGCTCCTCTGTATTTCATAATGGGCTAGTGAGATACACAAACTATCTCATCCAGATATTTAGTTTAGCATTTTTCATACTTACATAATTTTTTCTTATTACACAGCATTTTCACTTGCTAATGATTATAGATGTAGCAATATATTCAGACTGAATATTTCTTATTTGTTGTTATACGCATTTTCAGTCTAATCTAAAGACCTGAGTGGTCTTTTCTCTCTTACCTTCCAGCATTTGTCATTATCTGTGCTCAAGGGTCCAAGAGTGGCCTAATGTGTAGCAAATAGAAGCTATCATAAAAAAGGGAAAAAAATGAGGTTTCAGTTATATTTCTCTAACCTTGTATAGACTCTCCATGACTTACTGACTTTGTTCTTATTCTGTCTTGTACATCATCTGCAAATGTTATCTGTGCTAATTTTCCAAAAACCTCTCAGTAAAAGATTATTTAAAAGAAACAAACAAATTGTTTTAACCATAAAATGGCTCTAAGACTAATCTTCAACTCTATGCATTGGAAATACAGATGATAAAAAATTGCAAGTGAGCATACATTCACCCACAGGTCAATATCAGGCTGTAGAAAAAAAAAAAAGGCAAACATGGCCATTTTTGGAACCATGACAATTGCACTAAAATGTAAAGCAAAGATACGGATAGATTACGAGTTTTTGTCGGTAATGGTGTGCGGTGTTAACGAGCATTTTTTCTCACCGCTCACTTAAGACAACGCTGGTATTACAGGTTTCTTTTTAAAACCCGGCGTTAGTCGCAAAAAAGTGAGCGTAGAGCAAAATTTAGCTCCACATCTCACCTCAATACCAGCGTTGCTTACGGTAGCGGTGAGCTGGTAAAACGTGCTCGTGCACGATTTCCCCATAGGAATCAATGGGGGAGAATCGGCGAAAAAAAAAAGACCTGCAAAAAAGCAGCGTTCAGCTTCTAACGCAGCCCCATTGATTCCTATGGGAAAATACTTTTTATGTCTACACCTAACACCCTAACATGAACCCCGAATCTAAACACCCCTAATATTACACTTATTAACCCCTAATCTGACGCCCCCGACATCGCCAACACCTGCATTTTATTATTAACCCCTAATCTTCCGCTCCGGAAACCGCCGCCACCTACATTATCCCTATGAACACCTAATCTACTGCCCCCACCCCAACATCGCCGACACCTACTTTTTATTTATATTAACCCCTACTCTGCCGCCCCCAATGTCGCCACCACCTAACTACACTTATTAACCCCTAATCTGCCGTCGACACTATAATAAAGTTATTAACCCCTAAATCTAAGTCTAACCCTAACACCCCCCCTAACTTAAATATAATTTAAAATAATAAAAAAAAATTACTACAATTAAATAAATTATTCCTATTTAAAACTAAATACTTACCTGTAAAATAAACCCTAAGCTAGCTACAATATAACTAATAGTTACATTGTAGCTATCTCAGGGTTTATTTTTATTTTACAGGCAACTTTGTATTTATTTTAACTAGGTACAATAGTTATTAAATAGTTATTAACTATTTAATAACTTCCTAGTTAAAATAAGTACAAATTTACCTGTAAAATAAACCCTAGCCTAAGTTACAATAACACCTAACACTACAATATAATTAAATAAATTACCTAAATTAACTACAATTAATTACATTTAAATTAAATAAACTAAAGTACAAAAAAAACCAAACACTAAATTACAGAAAATAATACAATAATTACAAGAATTTTAAACTAATTACACCTAATCTAATCCCCCTAATAAAATAAAAAAGCCGCCAAAATAATAAAAATCCCTACCCTATACTAAATTACAAATAGCCCTTAAAAGGGCCTTTTGCGGGGCATTGCCCTAAAGTAATCAGCTTTTTTACCTGTAAAAAAAAATACAATACCCCCCCAACATTAAAACCCACCACCCACATACCCAACCCTACTCTAAAACTCACCCAATCCCCCCTTAATAAAACCTAACACTAACCCCTTGAAGATCACCCTACCTTGAGACGTCTTCACCCAACTGGGCAGAAGTGGTTCTTCAGACGGCCAGAAGTCTTCATCCGATCCGGGCAGAAGAGGACCTCCAGACGGGCAGAAGTCTTCATCCAGACGGCATCTTCTATCTTCATCCATCCAGAGTGGAGCGGGTCCATCTTCAAGCCATCCGACGCGGAGCATCCTCTTCCATCCGACGACTAACACTAAATGACGGTACCTTTAAGTGACTTCATCCAAGATGGCGTCCCTTCAGAGAGCTGATTACTTTGGGGCAATGCCCCGCAAAAGGCCCTTTTAAGGGCTATTTGTAATTTAGTATAGGGTAGGGATTTTTATTATTTTGGGGGGCTTTTTATTTTATTAGGGGGATTAGATTAGGTGTAATTATTTTATTATTTTCTGTAACTTAGTGTTTTTTTTTTTGTACTTTAGTTTATTTAATTTAATTGTAATTAATTGTAGTTAATTTAGGTAATTTATTTAATTATAGTGTAGTGTTAGGTGTAATTGTAACTTAGGTTAGGGTTTATTTTACAGGTAAATTTGTACTTATTTTAACTAGGAAGTTATTAAATAGTTAATAACTATTTAATAACTAATGTACCTAGTTAAAATAAATACAAACTTGCCTGTAAAATAAAAATAAACCCTGAGATAGCTACAATGTAACTATTAGTTATATTGTAGCTAGCTTAGGGTTTATTTTACAGGTAAGTATTTATTTTTAAATAGGAATAATTTATTTAATTATAGTACATTTTTTCTGATTATTTTAAATTATATTTAAGTTAGGGGGGTGTTAGGGTTAGGGGTTAATACATTTAATATAGTGGCGGCGACGTTGGGGGCGGCAGATTAGGGGTTAATAAATGTAGGTAGGTGTTGGCAATGTTAGAGACGGCAGATTAGGGGTTAATAAAATTTAACTAGTGTTTGCGATGCGGGAGTGCGGCGGTTTAGGGGTTAATATATTTATTACAATGGCGGCAATGCCCGGTCGGCAGATTAGGGGTTAAAAAATGTATTTAAGTGTTTGCGATGTGCGGGGGGCCTCGGTTTAGGGGTTAATAGGTAGTTTATGGGTGTTAGTGTACTTTTTATCACTTTAGTTAAGAGTTTTATGTTACGGCGTTAGCCCATAAAACTCTTAACTACTGACTTTTAAATGCGGTAGGAGTCTTGACAGTAGAGGGTGTACCGCTCACTTTTTCCAAGACTCGTAATGCCGGCGTTAGGAAAATCCCATTGAAAATATAGGATACGCAATTGACGTAAGTGGATTTGCGGTATGCTCGAGTCGCGGAAAAAAAGTGAGCGGTACACCTGTACCTGCCAGACTCGTAATACCAGTGGGCGTTAAAAAGCAGCGCTGGGACCTCTCAACGCTACTTTTTAACCCTATCGCAAGACTCGTAATCTAGGCGTAAGATTTTTAATAATAATGTTATATCCAATTTCAAACCTTTTTAGGCTATATGATTATTGATTAGAAAATATCTCTATGAGGTAGTATTTCTACTTTAAATCAGTATTTCTACTATTTGATTATTCAGCTTAGAAGTATTAACTACATGCCAAAAAACACCATATTGTCAGATTTAAACTGTGATATTTAAAGGGACAGTCTAGTCAAAACTAAACTTTCATGATTCAGATAGGGCATGCAATTTTAAACAATTTTTCAATTTACTTTTATCATCAAAGTTACTTTATTCTCTTAGGCCTAGATTTAGAGCTTGGCGGTAGCCGTGAAAACCAGCGTTAGAGGCTCCTAACGCTGGTTTTAGGCTACCGCCGGTATTTGGAGTCACTCAAAAAAGGGTCTAACGCTCACTTTTCAGCCGCGACTTTTCCATACCGCAGATCCCCTTACGTCAATTGCGTATCCTATCTTTTCAATGGGATCTTTCTAACTCCGGTATTTAGAGTCGTGTCTGAAGTGAGCGTTAGAAATCTAACGACAAAACTCCAGCCGCAGAAAAAAGTCAGTAGTTAAGAGCTTTCTGGGCTAACGCCGGTTCATAAAGCTCTTAACTACTGTACTCTAAAGTACACTAACACCCATAAACTACCTATGTACCCCTAAACCGAGGTCCCCCCACATCGCCGCCACTCGATTCAATTTTTTTAACCCCTAATCTGCCGACCGCCACCTACGTTATACTTATGTACCCCTAATCTGCTGCCCCTAACACCGCCAACCCCTGTATTATATTTATTAACCCCTAACCTGCCCCCCACAACGTTGCAGCTAGCTACCTACAATAATTAACCCCTAATCTGCCGACCGCAAAGAGCCGCCACCTACATTATAGCTATGTACCCCTAATCTGCTGCCCCTAACACCGCCGACCCCTATATTATATTTATTAACCCCTATGTACCCCTAATCTGCTGCCCCCTCCACCTGCCTACACTTATTAACCCCTAATCTGCCGAGCGGACCTGAGCGCTACTATAATAAAGTTATTAACCCCTAATCCGCCTCACTAACCCTATAATAAATAGTATTAACCCCTAATCTGCCCTCCCTAACATCGCCGACACCTAACTTCAATTATTAACCCCTAATCTGCCGACTGGAGCTCACCGCTATTCTAATAAATGTATTAACCCCTAAAGCTAAGTCTAACCCTAACACTAACACCCCCCCTAAATTAAATATAATTTTAATCTAACGAAATTAATTAACTCTTATTAAATAAATTATTCCTATTTAAAGATAAATACTTACCTGTAAAATAAACCCTAATATAGCTACAATATAAATTATAATTATATTATAGCTATTTTAGGATTAATATTTATTTTACAGGTAACTTTGTAATTATTTTAACCAGGTACAATAGCTATTAAATAGTTAAGAACTATTTAATAGCTAAAATAGTTAAAATAATTACAAATATACCTGTAAAATAAATCCTAACCTAAGTTACAATTTAACCTAACACTACACTATCAATAAATTAATTAAATAAAATACCTATACTTATCTACAATTAAACCTAACACTGCACTATCAATAAATAAATTAAATACAATTTCTACAAATAAATACAATGAAATAAACTAACTAAAGTACAAAAAATAAAAAAGAACTAAGTTACAAAAAATAAAAAAATATTTACAAACATTAGAAATATATTACAACAATTTTAAACTAATTACACCTACTCTAAGCCCCCTAATAAAATAACAAAGCCCCCCAAAATAAAAAAATGCCCTACCCTATTCTAAATTACTAAAGTTCAAAGCTCTTTTACCTTACCAGCCCTGAACAGGGCCCTTTGCGGGGCATGCCCCAAGAAGTTCAGCTCTTTTGCCTGTAAAAAAAAACATACAATACCCCCCCCAACATTACAACCCACCACCCACATACCCCTAATCTAACCCAAACCCCCCTTAAATAAACCTAACACTAAGCCCCTGAAGATCTCCCTACCTTGAGTCATCTTCACCCAGCCGAGCCAAATTCTTCATCCAAGCGGAGCAAGAAGAGGTCCTCCATCCGGTAGAAGTCTTCATCCAAGCGGGGCAGAAGAGGTCTTCCATCCGATTGAAGTCTTCATCCAAGAGGCATCTTCTATCGTCATCCATCTGGAGTGGAGCGGCAGCATCCTGAAGACCTCCGACGCGGAACATCCATCCTGGCCGACAACTGAACGACGAATGACGGTTCCTTTAAATGACGTCATCCAAGATGGCGTCCCTCGAATTCCGATTGGCTGATAGGATTCTATCAGCCAATCGGAATTAAGGTAGGAATATTCTGATTGGCTGATGGAATCAGCCAATCAGAATCAAGTTCAATCCGATTGGCTGATCCAATCAGCCAATCAGATTGAGCTCGCATTCTATTGGCTGTTCCGATCAGCCAATAGAATGCGAGCTCAATCTGATTGGCTGATTCAATCAGCCAATCAGATTTTTCCTACCTTAATTCCGATTGGCTGATAGAATCCTATCAGCCAATCGGAATTCGAGGGACGCCATCTTGGATGACGTCATTTAAAGGAACCGTCATTCGTCGTTCAGTCGCCAGGATGGATGTTCCGCGTTGGAGGTCTTCAGGATGCTGCCGCTCCACTCCGGATGGATGACGATAGAAGATGCCTCTTGGATGAAGACTTCAATCCGGATGGAAGACCTCTTCTGCCCCGCTTGGATGAAGACTTCTACCGGATGGAGGACCTCTTCTCGGCTGGGTGAAGACGACTCAAGGTAGGGAGATCTTCAGGGGCTTAGTGTTAGGTTTATTTAAGGGGGGTTTGGGTTAGATTAGGGGTATGTGGGTGGTGGGTTGTAATGTTGGGGGGGGGGGGTATTGTATGTTTTTTTTTACAGGCAAAAGAGCTGAACTTCTTGGGGCATGCCCCGCAAAGGGCCCTGTTCAGGGCTGGTAAGGTAAAAGAGCTTTGAACTTTAGTAATTTAGAATAGGGTAGGGCATTTTTTTATTTTGGGGGGCTTTGTTATTTTATTAGGGGGCTTAGAGTAGGTGTAATTAGTTTAAAATTGTTGTAATATATTTCTAATGTTTGTAAATATTTTTTTATTTTTTGTAACTTAGTTCTTTTTTATTTTTTGTAATTTAGTTAGTTTATTTCATTGTATTTATTTGTAGATATTGTATTTAATTTATTTATTGATAGTGTAGTGTTAGGTTTAATTGTAGATAATTATAGGTATTTTATTTAATTAATTTATTGATAGTGTAGTGTTAGGTTTAATTGTAACTTAGGTTAGGATTTATTTTACAGGTAAATTTGTAATTATTTTAACTATTTTAGCTATTAAATAGTTCTTAACTATTTAATAGCTATTGTACCTGGTTAAAATAATTACAAAGTTACCTGTAAAATAAATATTAATCCTAAAATAGCTATAATATAATTATAATTTATATTGTAGCTATATTAGGATTTATTTTACAGGTAAGTATTTATCTTTAAATAGGAATAATTTATTTAATAAGAGTTAATTAATTTTGTTAGATTAAAATTATATTTAACTAAGGGGGGTGTTAGTGTTAGGGTTAGACTTAGCTTTAGGGGTTAATCCATTTATTAGAATAGCGGTGAGCTCCAGTCGGCAGATTAGGGGTTAATAATTGAAGTTAGGTGTCGGCGATGTTAGGGAGGGCAGATTAGGGGTTAATACTATTTATTATAGGGTTAGTGAGGCGGATTAGGGGTTAATAACTTTATTATAGTAGCGCTCAGGTCCGCTCGGCAGATTAGGGGTTAATAAGTGTAGGCAGGTGGAGGCGACGTTGTGGGGGGCAGATTAGGGGTTAATAAATATAATATAGGGGTCGGCGGTGTTAGGGGCAGCAGATTAGGGGTACATAGGGATAATGTAAGTAGCGGCGGTTTACGGAGCGGCAGATTAGGGGTTAAAAATAATATACAGGGGTCAGCGATAGCGGGGGCGGCAGAATAGGGGTTAATAAGTGTAAGGTTAGGGGTGTTTAGACTGGGGGTACATGTTAGAGTGTTAGGTGCAGACGTAGGAAGTGTTTCCCCATAGCAAACAATGGGGCTGCGTTAGGAGCTGAACGCGGCTTTTTTGCAGGTGTTAGGTTTTTTTTCAGCTCAAACAGCCCCATTGTTTCCTATGGGGGAATCGTGCACGAGCACGTTTTTGAGGCTGGCCGCGTCCGTAAGCAACTCTGGTATCGAGAGTTGCAGTTGCGTTAAATATGCTCTACGCTCCTTTTTTGGAGCCTAACGCAGCCATTCTGTGGACTCTCAATACCAGAGTTATTTTAAAGGTGCGGCCAGAAAAAAGCCAGCGTTAGCTACGCGGGTCCTTACCGACAAAACTCTAAATCTAGCCGTAAGTATTATTTGTTGAAAGCTAAACTTAGGTAGGCTCATATGCTAATTTCTAATCCCTTGAAGGCCCCCTCTTATCTCAGTGCATTTTGACAGTTTTCTTTTTACAGCTAGAAAGCATGTGTGCCATATAGATGCTGGCAGACAAACATTGCAGCAATTCAACCCGATCGAGTATGATCGCGTTGATTGACACCCCCCCTGCTGGCGGCCAATTGGCCGCAAATCTGCAGAAGAGCTGATGGTGCAATGCTGAATACGGAGAGCGTATTGCTCGCCGCATTCAGCGAGGTCTGTTGGATCAGGTCCGACAGACTTTGTTAAATAGGCCCCAATGTATTCACAGAGGTAAAAAGTATATTAATATAACAGTGTTGATTATGCCAAACGGAAGAATGGATAATAAATGGATTATCTATATTTTTAAACAATAAACATTCTGAAGTAGACTGTCCCTTTAATCTTATGTTTTGTTGTGTTTTTTAAAGTGTTTTCCTTAGAATGATGTGCCTTCTATCTAGTGCATACCACTGTAGAAAATGTAAAACATCTGTTAGTGAATATTTGTAGGCTGCAAAATGTTCACTAAGTAATGCTTTTTATCACTTGTATCTTTAAAGGAGACCCGAGAACAGAGACTCTCTCAATACCATGAAGAACCAGACACTCCTCCTGTCCTTGTATGTATCAAATGCTAAGAAATTGTATTGGCACAATGGCAAAAGATCAATTCATAAAAACCTTCAGGAGATATAATATAAGTCACAGAATATAATATAAATTAGAGGGGTACTTCTGACACAAGAGAACGTTTTAGCCTTGGTAGTGTAATTTATCACTTCTGATGCACTTTTCATAGACATGATTGGTTTCAGGGTCTTCTATGTTGTAATGTAAAATGAGGTTCCTAGTGACTTAATAGGTTCACTAATTTTTAGCATGTCTTAATCATTTATTTTTATGTGACCATTAGAAAGAGTAAAATATACATTTAAAGGTTGCAATGCTTTGTTCATGACTAACAAGTGCAGTTTAGTAACAATGAATTCAAACATAAGCTGAGCAGGTATTTTGTCCCTACTTTCACAATTTGCCTGTATTTAGATTTTTTTTTTCTTCTCCACCATCACGCACTTAAAGGGATATAAAACACATGCTATTTTTTTTTTTTAAATACTTTATTTATTCCCAGCACTGGTCATAATAACAAACAATGTAAACAGTAGGATCTTACAGAATACAATACAGAATTGTCACTACAACAGCTCTGGATTTTACTATACACTCCAATGGCTTAATTCCTCTAAACTCCTTCAACCCTCTCCGTTCCCTAAAATACCATTGGTATTCGCCCTAAGCCTATATGCAACCCTTGTTAGAGTTGACCTTGTGGCCCCTCACATGTTGTCTGCCAGTCTATCCCATTCCCTTGCTTCAGAACAATTAGAGAGTAAGAGACATTACATCACGTTGTGGTTTTGTTGTCCGCTCTTCAAAAGTCTTGTTAATAGATTAATAGATTTTCTTCTTTATATACCAAACATTGTTTCTGCCATAAAGGTGAGTCTTTTTCCAGTTCTTTTAATATCATATTTGACAAGTTCACTTTCATCTCTCCTCTGCCCTATCTTTCTTAAGGGTCTACACTTCTCGTACCCACCCCGAGGCGCTCCCCCCAGGCTCACCACTCTCTGTCTCATCTCATTCCGTTTCGTTGTTTGTTTTTGTATTAATGAAAGATATTCCACTTTCCCCTCAGTTGGGCTTCCAGGACAAACTCTGAGTCTTTGAATGGGTATATAATCTGTCTCTGGTGTGGGAGATCTAGGCTGCAAATCAGGGGCTCCCACTTGCTTAGAAAGTGTTTAGTCCGTAGTGTTAAATCTCCCTGTGTGTCTATTTGTTCGTATACCATCTGTTGTTGCAGTATTAGTTTGAGATGTGTTAGATTTGGTGGATTGGGTGTCATCCATTGTTTGAGAATGAGTTTTCTGGCTAGTAGTATTACATTGTGGATAAATTTAGTGTGATTCAGTATGTCTGTCTGTGAGTGCAATAGGATCAAAACACATGCTATTTTAAACAACTTTCTTATTTACTTCTTTTATCAAATTTTCTTCATTGTCTTGGTATCTCAAGGACATAAGCTTAGGAGCGTGCACGTGTCTGGAGCATTATATTGCAGCAGTTTTGCAAGAGCACTAGATGGCAGCACTATTTCCTGCCATGTAGTGCTCGAGACACCAACCTAGATATCTCTTCAACAAAGAATATAATGGGAACAAAGCAAATTTGATAGAAGTAAATTGGAAACTTTTTAAACATTGTATGCTCTGTCTGAATCACAAAATATTTTTGGGTTTCATATCCCCAACATAAATCATACATGATTGAACATAGGCAAACAATTTTGCAGTTGTTTTTTTTTGTACACAAAACATGGAAATCATGTACGGCCTCTTTAACAAATATTACTGATCTGTGAGTGTGCACAGCTTCTGTCACAGGCTGTGAGAATACCTGAGCTCCAAGATGGCAGCCCCCAGTACAAAGAGGCGGAGCTTCAGTATCTGGCACCCTTAAAGTGTCAGTAAACCTTAAAAATAATGTTATATAATTCTGCACATAGTGCAGAATTATATAACATTATCGGCTAGATTTAGAGTTTTGTCGGTAACGACCCGCGTAGCTAATGCTGGCTTTTTTCTGGCCGCACCTTTAAAATAACTCTGGTATTGAGAGTCCACAGAATGGCTGCGTTAGGCTCCAAAAAAGGAGCGTAGAGCATATTTAACGCCACTGCAACTCTCAATACCAGAGTTGCTTACGGAAGCGGCCAGCTTCAAAAACGTGCTTGTGCACGATTCCCCCATAGGAAACAATGGGTCTGTTTGAGCTGAAAAAAAACCTAACACCTGCCAAAAAGCCGCGTTCAGCTCCTAACGCAGCCCCATTGTTTGCTATGGGGAAACACTTCCTACGTCTGCACCTAACACTCTAACATGTACCCCGAGTCTAAACACCCCTAACCTTACACTTATTAACCCTATTCTGCCGCCCCTGCTATCGCTGACCCCTGCATATTATTATTAACCCCTAATCTGCCGCTCCGTAAACCGCCGCTACTTACATTATACCTATGTACCCCTAATCTGCTGCCCTAACATCGCCGACCCCTATATTATATTTATGAACCCCTAATCTGCCGCCCACAACGTCGCCTCCACCTGCCTACACTTATTAACCCCTAATCTGCCGACCGGACCGCACCGCTATTATAATAAAGTTATTAACCCCTAATCCGCCTCACTAACCCTATAATAAATAGTATTAACCCCTAATCTGCCCTCCCTAACATCGCCGACACCTAACTTCAAACATTAACCCATAATCTGCCGACTGGAGCTCACCGCTATTCTAATAAATGTATTAACCCCTAAAGCTAAGTCTAACCCTAACACTAACACCCTCCTAAATTAAATATAATTTAAATCTAACGAAATTAATTAACTCTTATTAAATAAATTATTCCTATTTAAAGCTAAATACTTACCTGTAAAATAAATCCTAATATAGCTACAATATAAATTATAATATAGCTATTTTAGGATTAATATTTATTTTACAGGTAACTTTGTATTTATTTTAACCAGGTACAATAGCTATTAAATAGTTAAGAACTATTTAATAGCTAAAATAGTTAAAATAATTACAAAATTACCTGTAAAATAAATCCTAACCTAAGTTACAATTAAACCTAACACTACACTATCAATAAATTAATTAAATACGATATCTACAAATAAATACAATGAAATAAACTAACTAAAGTACAAAAAATAAAAAAGAACTGTTACAAAAAATAAAAAAATATTTACAAACATAAAAAAATGCCCTACCCTATTCTAAATTACAAAAGTTCAAAGCTCTTTTACCTTACCAGCCCTGAACAGGGCCCTTTGCGGGGCATGCCCCAAAGAATTCAGCTCTTTTGCCTGTAAAAAAAAACATACAATACCCCCCCCAACATTACAACCCACCACCCACATACCCCTAATCTAACCCAAACCCCCCTTAAATAAACCTAACACTAAGCCCCTGAAGATCTTCCTACCTTGTCTTCACCTCACCGGGTATCACCGATGCGTCCTGGCTCCAAAATCTTCATCTAAGCCCAAGCGGGGGCTAGACATCCATCATCCGACGGCTGAAGAAGTCCAGAAGAGGCTCCAAAGTCTTCATCCTATCCGGGAAGAAGAGTAGATCCGGACCGGCAACCATCTTCTTCCAAGCGGCATCTTCTATCTTCATCCGATGAGGACCGGCTCCACCTGGAAGACCTCCACCGCGGACCCATCTTCTTCTGACGACGACTTCCCGACAAATGACGGTTCCTTTAAGGGACGTCATCCAAGATGGCGTCCCTCGAATTCCGATTGGCTGATAGGATTCTATTCTATCAGCCAATCGGAATTAAGGTAGGAAAATTCTGATTGGCTGATGGAATCAGCCAATCAGAATCAAGTTCAATCCGATTGGCTGATCCGATCAGCCAATCAGATTGAGCTTGCATTCTATTGGCTGTTCCGATCAGCCAATAGAATGCGAGCTCAATCTGATTGGCTGATCGGATCGGCCAATCGGATTGAACTTGATTCTGATTGGCTGATTCCATCAGCCAATCAGAATTTTCCTACCTTAATTCCGATTGGCTGATAGAATCCTATCAGCCAATCGGAATTCGAGGGACGCCATCTTGGATGACGTCCCTTAAAGGAGCCTTCATTCGTCGGTAGTCCGTCGGGCCAGCAGGATGTTCCGCGTCGGAGGTCTGCAAGATGGATCCGGAAAAAAAAAGATTGAAGATGCCGTTGATAGAAGACTTCGGCCGGATCATGGACCTCTTCAGCTCCCGCTTGGATGATGACTTCAGCCGGATCATGGACCTCTTCAGCTCCCGCTTGGATGATGACTTCAGCCGGATCATGGACATCTTCAGCCCCCTGCTTGGGCTTGGATCAGGACATCGGAGGAGCTCTTCTGGATCGATCGGTGAACCAAAAAGAGCTGAATTCTTTGGGGCATACCCCGCAAAGGGCCCTGTTCAGGGCTGGTAAGGTAAAAGAGCTTTGAACTTTAGTAATTTAGAATAGGGTAGGGCATTTTTTTATTTTGGGGGTCTTTGTTATTTTATTAGGGGGCTTAGAGTAGGTGTAATTAGTTTAAAATTGTTGTAATATTTTTCTGATGTTTGTAAATATTTTTTTATTTTTTGTAACTTAGTTCTTTTTTATTTTTTGTACTTTAGTTAGTTTATTTCATTGTATTTATTTGTAGATATTGTATTTAATTAATTTATTGATAGTGTAGTGTTAGGTTTAATTGTAACTTAGGTTAGGATTTATTTTACAGGTAATTTTGTAATTATTTTAACTATTTTAGCTATTGTACCTGGTTAAAATAAATACAAAGTTACCTGTAAAATTAATATAAATCCTAAAATAGCTATAATATAAATATAATTTATATTGTAGCTATATTAGGATTTATTTTACAGGTAAGTATTTAGCTTTAAATAGGAATAATTTATTTAATAAGAGTTAATTAATTTCGTTAGATTTAAATTATATTTAATTTAGGGGGGTGTTAGTGTTAGGGTTAGACTTAGCTTTAGGGGTTAATAAATTTATTAGAATAGCGGTGAGCTCCAGTCGGCAGATTAGGGGTTAATGTTTGAAGTTAGGTGTCGGCGATGTTAGGGAGGGCAGATTAGGGGTTAATACTATTTATTATAGGGTTAGTGAGGCGGATTAGGGATTAATAACTTTATTATAATAGCGGTGCAGTCCGCTCGGCAGATTAGGGTTTAATAAGTGTAGGCAGGTGGAGGCGACGTTGTGGGGGGCAGATTAGGGGTTAATAAATATAATATAGGGGTCGGCAGTGTTAGGGGCAGCAGATTAGCGGTACATAAGGATAACGTAAGTAGCGCCGCTTTGCGGTCGGCAGATTAGGGGTTAATAAGTGTAGGCAGGTGGAGGCGACGTTGTGGGGGGCAGGTTAGGGGTTAATAAATATAATGCAGGGGTCGGCGGTGTTAGGGCCAGCAGATTAGGGGTACATAAGGATAACGTAGGTGGCGGTCGGCAGATTAGGGGTTAAAAATTTTTTATCGAGTGTCGGCGATGTGGGGGGGCTCGGTTTAGGGGTACATAGGTAGTTTATGGGTGTTAGTGTACTTTAGAGTACAGTAGTTAAGAGCTTTATGAACCGGCGTTAGCCCAGAAAGCTCTTAACTCCTGACTTTTTTCTGCGGCTGGAGTTTTGTCGTTAGATTTCTAACGCTCACTTCAGACACGACTCTAAATACCGGAGTTAGGAAGATCCCATTGAAAAGATAGGATACGCAATTGACGTAAGGGGATCTGCGGTATGGAAAAGTCATGTCTGAAAAGTGAGCGTTAGACCCTTTCCTGACTGACTCCAAATACCGGCGGTAGCCTAAAACCAGCGTTAGGAGCCTCTAACGCTGGTTTTCACAGCTACCGCCAAACTCCAAATCTAGGCCTATATTAGCCAAACCTTATAAAACCTAATGTACCCTTTTAATTTACAGACCCACTCTCTGTACTCTGCTGAGCGGGTCTGTTATATTCACACAGCGCATCGGGCCAGCTGTATAGTCACAGCCCGGCCCGACCGCGCCATAAGACTAAGTGCAGCTCGCTCCTGCTCTGTCTGACAGCAGGAGCGAGCTGCACTTAGTCTTATGGCGCGGTCGGGCCGGGCTGTGACTATACAGCTGGCCCGATGTGCTGTGTGAATATAACAGACCCACTCAGCAGAGTACAGAGAGCGGGTCTGTAAAACAGCTGTTTTTTAAAAAAATTAAAAGGGTACATTAGGTTTTATAAGGTTTGGCTAATATAATGTTATTTAATTCTGCACTATGTGCAGAATTATATAACATTATTTTTAAGGTTTACTGTCCCTTTAAGCTATTATAACAGGAGAATTCCTGTATAGAGCTGCAGGAACAGAATAAAATACAATAACATAGTGAGTAGTTATTATTCTTTTGTAGTTGCGCACAGCAGTTTAATGTCCCTTTAAACATGTATAAGAGCAAGTATGCAATGCATTGCAAAAGAAAGGTTTTAAAATTATTTAACCCTTTTATTTTGTTAACTGATTTTATTAGGTTTTGAAGAGTGTGGTGGGATCCATGTTTATGGTCTCTTTTGCTGTGGCCATTTAGGTAAAAGCATGTGATCCGAGCTAACCAATCAATGTGTAGAATGTTACAGGCTCCCCCATACTTAAACAGCTCTTGCTTTCTCAAAAATGCTGCTTCCACACTGCCTGGAAAAGCCCAAGCAAACATATCTGTAACCTAGGTTTTCAAAAAGGGGGGACAAGCACACTTTTCAGAGGTAATTTAATCCCTTAATAATGGACGACCAGTAAGTAATCTGTCATTAAGACCTTACGGATTTGCACTGTATCTTGTACAGTAGCTGCTTCCTGGGCTGGGTTAGCGCAGGTCTTGATAAATCACTATTTCTGCATGACTCAGCAGTAAGACAGCACAGAAATAGCACTATGGGGTTAACCCCAGGCGAGCAATCGCAGGGACAGGGTGTTTCCCAGTGATCACATGCCTGTCAGTGGGGTGCCTCCATTACATGAGATACACTCTGAGATCAGCGTCTATTTCAGCTGGATGCTTGCATGTGAGGCTATAGAGCAACAGTGCAGTAACAGTCATATATGACTGTTACTTTGTATACAATTACTGTGACAGCAAGTCACAGTGATTGTTTAATTAAAGGGCCACTAAAGTCAAAATGAAAGTTTCACTATTCAGATAAAGCATGCAATTTAAAAAAGCTTTGCACTATACATCTATTATCAAAGTGTGCACAATCTTTTTTATGCATGCTTTTGAAGGCTCCAGCTCCTAATGAGCATGTGCAAAATGCACATTATATATGTATATGCATTCCGTGATTGGCTGATGGCTGTCACATGATACAGGGAGGAAAAATTGGATTAACTTTGCCAGAAATATTCCACTGCTTTTTTCAGATTCAAAGTAAGTGCATTGTATTTTTATTGTGTATGTAACAGTTTTTCAATTCTACTGTATAGTGGTTCTTTAAATGGAGCCTAGATACTGACATGCTGCAAGGCATGCTGGTATTAGACCTAGAAATCCAAAAATGTTATTTCTTAATTTAGACAGAGAATACAATTTTTTAAAAGTTTCCAATTTTCTTCTATTATCAAATGTGATTCATTCTCATGTTATTCTTTGTTGAAGAGATAGCTAGATAGATAGCATGCATATGTCTGGGGCACTACATGACTGTAAATAGTGCTGTCATCTAGTGCTTTTGCTAATGTATAACACTGTTGCAAAACTGCTGCCATATAGGGATAGGCAAGGTGTCTGTGATTGGCCTTTGCTGTGTCTGCCATCCGTTTTGCAGCAGGGAGGGACTCAGGAGGAGAAGGACAGATGAATGTTTGTCCTGACTCCTCCTTGATGCACACGGCACCACGTTTCGCTTGGTTGGGGCCACACTTGCATACGGCAGAAAAGTGACTCTGAGTGAGACAAGAGATAGAAGGTTCAAGAAGCAAGCTGCCACTGCATTGTGTCCCTGGAGCTTTTCTTTATATGCAAAGGTGAAGCATAAAAAAGAAGTGCACAAGCACCGACCTGAGATCTAGAGCTGGATTATAAGGAAGCCATAGTGGTAATTTTAGCTTGTGTTCTGCTTTTGCACATCTCTAGTTTATCTCTGTTCTTCTTCAGTTGAAGACAAGATGAGAAAAGATATATATGAAACACTTTATTAAAATAAAATTCTAAAAAAATAAACTCTATTAAGATAAAAATGTATAAAAAATACATAAAACACTTTATTAAAATTAATTTTACACTTTAATCTACTGTATCTGTTCATCTAATGAATGGAGGAACCCCGCTGCCAGGCATGGGATCACAGGAACACCCTATCCCTGCAACGCTAGGCTGGGGTGATCTACATTACTCACTCCTGAGGCATGCAGAAAAAAGAGCAGGTTTGCTGACACAGGGCTCAGAGTTGTGCTAACAGCCCAGGACATCAGCGCTGAATTGACTACATCACTAGTCTTTAAGGGATAAACGACCAGCGATGATGATTTTATTAACACTTGCAAATAAAGTGTGGTTTTTACTTTATAATGGTGCAGCCTTGGTCACACTTCGACAAGTAGTATTGTATACTTGCCTGTATTCAGTGGACCTTACATGTTGAGTTATATGTGCCTTTAGGCCTGAGGTGAGATGATCTAAGATGATCCTCCAGCATTGCAAGATCCCTAGTGAAATTCTTAAAAGACAGATTTTTCTATACTTCTCCAAGGGGCATTACCTGCATTTCTGTAAATATGAAGGAGAAAACAAGCCCAGTGCAAAATAGCACTGCATGACATGACAGTTCTGCTACATTTATACTTTGTGCTTTGCATTTTATATTACTTTACACTTCATATTGTTTTATTACATTTAAACTAAGCACTTTCTATTTTGTATTTTATTTTGTATACAGCAGTCTATTTAGGATTGTGATTTTACTAATTCTGATTATGCTTTTACAGTTTCTGTGTAACTTTAACAAATTAGGATCATACTTTGTATATTTGTGTATCTTTACAAATTACATTGTACTTTGGATTTCTTCTATTTAAAATAAAACTGAAAGCTTCAGTTTCCCAGAGAGCTGCGTTACTTTCTATGGGCAAGATAAGCAAAGATACCCTAGTTTGGAGAGAAATTTTAGTGCAGACTTCACAGGGGCTGAACTCACTGAATTCAACAAGAAAAATGTGGAACCTGGAAGTCCCAGAGAGATGTCTTCCATAGAAATTAATAACACTCTCAGGGATAAAGAATTACACAGGGGAGAGAAAAGGTAACTGGAGAACACTTGAGGCTGATATAAGGGCCCAGTTTGCATTACAATTACAAATTAAACTGAAATGTTTTCACTACAATTTAAAGGGAGACTCAAGTCAAAATACACTTATGATTCAGAAAGAGCATGCTATTTTAAGACACTTTCCAATTTGCTTCCATTATCAAATTTTGCACAGTCTTTTAATATTCACACTTTCTGGCGAACAAGATCCTACTGAGCATGTGCATAAGCTCACAGGGTATACGTATACTTGTCTGTGATTGGCTGTCTGTCACATAATACAGTGGGCCGGATAATGGGAGAAAAATTGAATTGTCAGAAAACAAATCTACTGCTTATTTGGTGTTTTTGCATTGTCTTTTAACTATGTATTACATTTTTGTGAGTTAAACAAGTGTATAGTGAATTTTAAGCAAACTTCACCTGCATACAGCTGGTGAGAAAAATCAGTGACGCCTGCTTGTTTAACATGCTTACATCATTTCACATGATTTGTGAGAGAGCTTCAGACATACCCTGGGAACGCCCCAGTTCAGCAACAGAAACTCCACTATCCCTCCCACTTTCTGAAGCTGTTTTATTTCACAATAGAGAAAATACAAAGTGCAATGTAAGTCGTGAAATATACACAGAACAATACAAAATATGTTCCTTAGTAACACAGAAATTTATAAAACGTAATCAAAATTTGTAAAAGTACTGCTGGATCTAAATCTAAATGTATTAAAATATAAAACCAAAAGTGCTAAGGTTAAATGTAATAATACTGAAAGGACCCAATCTGAAATGTAAAGTAATATAAAATACAAAGCACAAAGTTGAGTCCAACCAAACTCTAATATCATACAGTGCTATATTGCTCTAGGCTTGTCTCTCTTTCAGACAGTGCTGGAGGGTTCTACCCTTTTTCCTTTTAGCATCAAATGAGTTCAGCCCCTGTGAAGTCAGCACTACAATTTCTCTCCAAGCTGGAGAATCTTTTATTATCAGGCCCTATGTATGCTTTTTTCCTGCCTTGCATGCATTTATTGTACCCCATGAATGGCACATTACAAAAATAAAGATAATACAAATAATGATAAATCTATGCAGAGCAGAATCCCCCCCCCCCATGATAAATCTGATTCACAAAAACCAAGGGGCAGTATTTATTTACAAACACACATATACAGGTAGCCCTCAGTTTACGCCGGGGTTAGGTTCCAGAAGGAATGGTTGTAAATCGAAACCGTTGTAAATTGAAACCCAGTTTATAATGTAAGTCAATGGGAAGTGAGGGAGTTAGGTTCCAGGCCCCTCTCAAAATTGTCATAAGTAACACCTAATACATTATTTTTAAAGCTTTGAAATGAAGACTTTAAATGCTAAACGGCAATATAAACCTAATAAAATAATCACACAACACAGACTTCACTTGCATTTTTCTGCAAACAGTTCTTTCTATGCATTCCAATCTGGACTGATTTAAAGACATGAAGATCTTGTTCCTTTGAAATCTGCTCGGTAGCTCAGGTTTGGTTAAACTGATTAATTTTAGCTTGCTTGGCTTTGCTGCAACACAAGCGGACAGCTCCATCTACTGGCTATTTTAATAAATGCACTGCTTCTCAATACTTTTCAATAGCAGTCACATGACTGGGGAAAAAAGGTTGTTATTCTGAAACAGTGTAAATTGAACCGTTGTAAAACGAGGGCCACCTGTATATATATATAAAGTTTTCCTTTGTGGAAATCAAAATTAGGCTAAAAGAAGCTACTTCCATATGGTAACATGGCCATAGAACAAGTGACTGAGCTGTAGTTCATTCCTGGCAGACTGCTTCTCTTTCTGTTTATACATAAATATATATTAATATATAAGAAGGGAACATACGCACACACGCACACACGCACGCACACACATACACACACACACATACGCACACACACACACACAGTATATATATATATATGGTTCATTATAAATGTTTATTTTTTAGGCCCTGCGAGAGGGTTGTTTGCTTCTAGTTGATGGGGAAAAGGCCACTCTTCTAGGAATTACAGGAGCCCGTCTGTTTGTAAGGTAAGGCTTTCTTATCTAACAAAGGAAATAAGCCATAAACTTGAAATCACAAACAAAAATGATGTTCTGTAACATTTTAAAGACTGATTTCTCCTTTTTTTAATCATATTGAAACCGATCATCTGCCCACTACAACAGGGGCAAAGCATACACAACCTGAACTGAATAGACTGTACTTCTTCAAGGTGCAGTTTCGCAAATCAGAGTTTTTCAAACAGAAAATTGAACTTGAAAGTCATCTTAAAAATTAAACAAAATAGTTTTGATCCACTTTTAGCAATAACAAAAATTACTTTTACATTTTAAATGTATAAATATTTTCCTTTTGACAGGGCAATGTGACTTCTATGTATAGATAATTGGGAGATTATTTTAAATTGAGTGAGGAGCTCCCAATTTTGCGTCCTAGCTTGGCCCCTTCCCAGACATGCCTCCGGCACAGTCTTTTTATGTGGTAAATAGAATAAAGGAATCTCCTTAAAGTACAAGACCACTCTATAAAATACCTGGAAGTTTATCTTTTACCAGATTCTGATACTACGTTGGCTTACATGACCCTTCTTAAAGTTCCCCAAATTGAGCTTAACACCTGAAACCACAAAGAAATATGCTAAAAGGGTGAGATACATGCAGTAAAGATAGCTGTCCTTCCCCATGCCCTGTACCTTTTCCAGACCCTCTCACTGATCTCTAATATATATAATATATTCATAATCTCCTGAATATTAATCATTTTACTTTGTAGAAGCCAATGACTTAGTGGTGCAAAGTGTAGATTAGCTACCTACGGTATATGAAAAAGAATTGTGCAAGCAATGGGCACAACTAGACCACTCTTTCACTGACTATACATAATTAGGTAATATGTGTTTCTTACCAGGGCACTCAAACACTAAACAACTTCTTTGTATCAGATAGACCTTTTGTGGTAGATTTATCAAATGTCGGGCAGCGGATCATGTCCGCCCAACATTGATAAGGCATTGATAAATGCAGACAGCATACACTGTCGGCATTTAGCATTGCACAAGCATTTCTGGTGAAATGCCTGTGCAATGCCGCCCCCTGCACATTCGCTAGCAGGGGGTCTCAATCATTCCGATCGTATCTGATCGGGATGATTGCTGTCCGCCACCTCAGAGGTGGCAGATGGGTTAAGGAGCAGCGGTCTTATGACCGCTGCTTCTTAACTTAAGTTTCAGGCGGACCTGATACTTCGGGGGTAGATTGCAGCATCCGCTGCTTGATAAATCTACCCCTTAGGTTCAGGGACAGGGTGTTAAAATAATTGGATAATATCTTAACATTTCCTTCACCCCTTACTCCAGTGCATATGCTATTTTTTAAGTGCTCATTTCCTCAGGCAAATTAAAATATAGAACACAACTTAGAGAAACTAGGAACTATATTAGGATGAATTATCAAGTTTATATTTGTTTTTTCTTATTGTGCCCTCCTTTGTGTTGTGCTGCGTGTGCATAGATAAAATGAAATTGAAGTCTACCTACTGAGATTTCCAAGCTAACCAAGCTTTGTAAACCTTTATTATGGCTTTTTAAAGGGACACTGAACCCACAAATTTTATTTTGTGATTCAGATAGATAATATTCCTATTATCAAATTTTCTTCATTCTCTTGGTATGTTTATTTGAAAAGCAAGAATGTAAGTTTAGATGCCGGACCATTTTTGGTGCACAACCTGGGTTGTCCTTGCTGATTGGACAGCACCTTTAAACAAGTGCTGTCCATGGTACTGAACCAACAATTTGCTGGCTCCTTAGCTGAGATGCCTTCTTTTCAAATAAAGATAGCAAGAGAACGAAGAAAAATTGATAATAGAAGTAAATTAGAAAGTTGCTTAAAATTACATGCTCTATCTGCATTGTTTAGGGGACTAAGCGAAGATATAGACATTTCTGTAGGAATGATTTTGTTTCTTTTATTCATTATATTTGGTTATTTAACTAAGTTTCATATTATTACATCTAGCCATATTAATAAAAATGCAATATCATCCCCATTTAATGCAGCATCCATCCATTACTGAATATAAGTGCTCTGATTTATAACATATTTCTAATAATGTGTATACAATTTACTAATGCTTTTTTATAAACATAATTGTTTCTATAAAATATTGACATGGTGTTAACATATATCAATGACACTTAAGGTTCATGATCATAATGTATTCATTTTAGTAGCTCATATAGGTGTATATAGTTGCCTAGTACACACAAATTGGCACTCTTTTTTCATAATGTTGCACGTATAATTTTGAGGCCCTCAGGATGTAACAAAATAGGGTGAGTTTTGGTATAAACAAAATTTGCTCAATTTCTATTCCTGTTTTCTTGGAACAGAGGTTCAGCTCCAAAGGAACACGAGCCTGGACAGGACTTCAGCTTCCTTCTGTGCCAGTCCTGAAGGTGTTTCTTGTCAATGTGAAATTTCTCTGAAGCATGAATGCACAGAAAGTAAAACCGGACTCATATACTTCTGTATATATTGTATTAACAATATCTGATCAGTTCTAAAAAAAGGAATAGTTAACAATGTTGCTACAATTACTGTCATGTTACTCCGCTCTTGTCCAAAATTACTAGATAGAAAACAAATTATAAGTTAATATGTACCAACCTTTGTATAAACCTAATTAAAGAAAATCTGCAAATAACTGAATAATAAGCAGCAGATAAATTGCATTTAATCTAACTTCTCATTGTCTCATACAAATGTACAATAGCTTGTAAAATCCTGACATTTAAGTATTTGCTTATTAAAAATTTGCATCTTTAAATTGTGTACTGCATACAACCACAAAAACATTTATTTTTTTATTTTTATTGATATAACACAAAGCTTTACAGGCAGAGCAAATAATATCACATGGAAGTACATGAACATACAAAGAAATATATACTAAAATGCAATATAGTCCAGTCATAAGAAGAAGAAGAAATATCAACCTCAGTTTTTCTATGGAATTTGTTTTATAGCCTACTCCCCTATAACATAAACCTTTGATGAAAGGAAACTCCAACTGGAAAATGGAGGCCAATCTTGAACCTCCACTTAGCGGGGCCTGAGGGAACGTGTGTTTTAGCCTCGTGTGATTGATTCAGCATTTGATACTTTATAACCAGCTACCGCTTAAACTAATAAATAGAAATTGATGGATCTGTCTTGTATGAAAGTTGTTAACGCATAAGCTGACGTTGTTGTATGTTTTGCATGTGCAACTCTATATAATCACACATATCAGAGCGGATTCTTTGGATGAACTGTTTATAATAGGGCAATAGCTAGAAATTGGCTGACTTTGTTAAATCAAAGCAGTACGCAGATAGGAGGTCGCCTTTGAGCGCATAGATCGATCTGTATGCTAGCTGCTTTACCCTATGAATGCACACCTCTATTCCCTCTGGTCCTCATAGCCCTGGATACCAGAGTATGATTAAAGAGGTGGATGTGATATACTCTACTCTTATCTGAGTCTCTAACTACTATTTTTAAATTATGGCTTATTAATAATGGCACAAAGAGATATTTTGACTAGTAGCTTTAAGGAAAAAAGGAGCATTAAATCACTTACAGAAAACCAGATAGTAGGTGAACAGAAATAGTAAGATATACAACACATTGTCACTGATACCAATAAGATTAAGACGAACATGGTATGTCAGGGTTATATTAACATGAGTAGTGATCAATGACAGAGTCACATCTAATCATAAGGTATACAAAATAAACTGATACCAAACCAACATTTTTTTAAAAATAGAACAAGATTGCACCCTTATGCAAAATTGTGTACAGTACAAGCACACAAAGCTTGCAACTTTTAAATTATCTTCAACAATAAGTGTTGTAAACTGTGGCTGAGCAACCTTCATACTTAACCTTAGAAAACTTAAGACTTGCTACAATCAAGAGGGTATAGCACTATAAGGGCACCTAACTCTGCAAACAAGTTATGCTACCCCAGTTTTCTTGGGACATCAGAGCTGTCCTTTAAAGGGACAGTTTAGCCAAAATTAAACATTCATCATTTAGATAGGGCTTGCAATTTTAAACACATTTCCAATTTACTTTTATCATCAAATTTGCCTTTGTTCTCTTGGTATTCTTTGTTGAAGTCTCACAGTAAGGAAAAAGCTTAAGTACCAGAGATGTCCTAAGAGATTACAGGAAAAGATTTTCACAGAAAAGTGTGCTAAAATGTTTAACCCTTAGAACACCAGTGCTACCAGTGAGCACTAAAGCCAAAGAACCCAAAGGGAACAAGATGAAACAGCACAGATGAAGTAAAATAAACGGTGTATAACTCAGAAGTTACTTCTGAACATACTAAATTCAAAGCAACAGTATCCTTAAAAAAATAACAAATCACAATCATTAAAAGTGCTACAAACTGCAAAAATAGAGTATAAATATATGTCCCCAAACTATGTGAAGCATGCGTACATGTTCCTAAAATAGCCGACAAGCTAGTAACATGTTTAGTACTTACCTATCAGCACCTTCATCACAGAGCTGCAGCTACTTGCTTGTAGTAAACAGCCCATCCTAGTGAAAGCATGATGCCAAGGATATAAACAAATAACAGCATCTACAACCCAGGGGATTGGTTGACAAGTCCATATTTCACCAGGGGAGGGCTGTGGTTCCCACGAGGAGCAGTTCACTGTAGACCAGGGGATTGGTGGACAAATACACATTTCACCTGGGAGGCCTGTGACATTTCCCACTGAGAGAAGACCTTTCATTCCATGGCTAGCTACCCCTCTGGCAGACAGGGTACTGCTAGAAGGAAATGGGCCTTCGATTGGTTAGAGAACCCCTCAAGGTGCCAAAAGAAAATGACTGAGGATTATGTGAAACAAGTGGGAGGGGTATAAAGCTGTGGTGTGTTGGGGTATTGTTTGTCCTTTTCCTAGTGGTGGGGAGGGGAAGACCCACACATGATGACTCATGGACACTCACCATCCAATGAAAGAAATAGACTGAAGGTGAGAATGTTTCCACTCTTTCCTACCCAAATACTTCCCATTACTCCTAGCATTTCTAAAATGTCAGTATACCAAGCTGGCATGTGACATAATATGCTTAAAATGCCAATTTACTAAGCTGGCATGTGATATAATGTGTTACTCTAACTTAAAGTGATGGTAAACCCAATCGTATAGCAAATGCTAGGATTTACCATCACTAAAAACAAACATCAGTTTCTGTCATTGTTTTGTAAAAAAAACTATGTTAAACTCACCCTATCGGTAAGGAAAGTAGATCGTTAACACAGCGCCTCTAGCAACCCACTGCACATCGCTTTCTTCAATGAGGTGATGTTTCCACCTCTAGACCAATAGCCGTGCGTGTCAACTGATATCCAAGCACGGCTATTGGTCTAGGTGTAAAAAAACATTGCTCTATCTATCATGAAAGAGAAAATTTGGGTTTAGTGTCCCTTTAGTGACCAGGGCTATTTTTACATTTCTTCTGTGTTTGTGTTTAGCTGTAATTTTCCTCTTACTCGTTTACTGTACCCACACATATTATATACCGTTTTTGTCTTCTTAAAACGGGGAGAGTCCACAGCTGCATTCACCCCAGCCAAAGGCTTAAATACCTCCCCCACTTCCCTCATCCCACAGTCATTCTTTGCCTTTCGTCACAGGAGGTTGGCAGAGAAGTGTCAGAAGATTACAGAGTAGTCTCTTATGGAGGGTAGAACTCTTCGAGATGGGACTGGAGTTTTAAGTAGTCCTGTCAGCCTCTCAGTGAGAGCATGGATGAAAGTTAGAGTCTGGAGATGTAGGGAGAGTCTTTCTGCGAAACCATCCCGACTCATATTAACAGCTCCATAAGCAATCAGCTTTGACTAGTTTCACTGCCTGCTTTCTTCACTCAAGTCCATGTCAGAAGCAACGCTACTATCTGTCAAACATGAAGGATCGCGTTACTGTTCCACGGCATAGATTCCGTAAGATCGTTTCATTTTCATTTTCATCGTGGGAATGTAATGTAATGATTGAAGACAGGGTCTCAGTGGGAGTCCTTTATCTTTATGGAATCAAGGGTTAATATCTCCTGAGGGGGGTTATTGAACAGTGGGGGACTTCAATCATGTTTGTTATGTGATTCTGATGTGTAGAGATGTTGGGGCTGATGGCTATTACGGAACCTACAAGTTTTTTCGAGCTGCGCAGTTCTTGTAGACTGGCGCGCTTTTCCTTTGGCCTGCATGTTGCGCCTCGTGACCGGGCTTGGTCACATTTTCATTCTCCATTTCTGTATTCCTGACCGAGTGTCGGTGGAGAGGGTCTGTTTCTCTGCTTGTCTGGATCATAGGAGGTGGTGAGTGCCCCAGCCATTGGGGGTGTAAGGTGCCAGCTATTTTTGTCCATAATTTAATCAGTCAAGTTATGAAGGATTCTGATTTTTCGGAGGATTTCTCTGATTCAGATTCTGTTACCTGCGTAGATTGTGTGGAGGCCTGGGTATCCAAGCCCAATCAATTATGTTCTGTATGCCATAATAGAGTGCTCTCTTCTCCCAGTGTAAGGGAGAGGTTAGAGACCCCTGAGCCGTCCGCCTCTAAGGATGCTGTGTCCGGTGAGGTTCGTTCCCTAGACTCTTCTGTTACTACACAGGCAGTTGTCCCGAATACCGTTTATTTCCACCAGAGGTTACTGCACAGTTTCGCACGGCCATATCTTTGGTGTGGCACACTTACATCGTCCTGATTGCAAGTGAAGAGCTCATCCGTGTCCTCTTAACCTGGGTGCATCAGGTGAGAGGTCGATTATATCGGATCTTTCCTCTGGGTAAGCTGTTCCCTCTGAGGCTTTAGGGGTACAGCCTTCAGGGTCGGGGCCTTTAGATGCACTGCCGGAGGTTAGTTTTGCCTTTAGGTTCAGACTGGCGCGCCTGCATGTACTGCTGAGGCATGTGTTGACGGCATTGAGGATCCAGTTCTGATTTATCAATGGATCCTCAGTCTTCTGAATCAGATGGAGAACAGCGCTAGACGAGTGGAGGGATGGAGATCCTACTCCTGGTTGTCTCTTGTTTGTGTATCTAATCCCAGTTCGGAGCTCTTGAGGAATCGGGTCTCTGACAGGCTGGCCCTGTTCGTGTTTCAATTCCTTTTCGGTGTTCACCTGTGGGTGCTTCCTACTTTCTTTTGATCCGGTTAGGATGTGTTTTATTTGTTTTATTTCCAGAGCTCGAGACTGTTGCAGATTTGTCCTTTTAAGAAATATTTTTCTTCTCTGGGATTTTTTTACTGGCGATTTTATGGTGGCGATTTTATGGTCGTGAAAGATGTTGCTTCCGGCAGGAAGTTAAAAAAAAAATTAAAAAGACAATGTTTAAGCCTCAGAACTTATTTGTCTATCGTTTGTCTGTTTATTTCGTCTAGCCCTGCTAGGGTTTAGAACTTTCAGTTGGCCCTTGAACAGTTCTGTTGTACCTTGGACATTAGGCTGGTCCTGGTTGGGTACTAGTTCACTCTGTTCTTTTTAGGTTTATATCAGACACGTTGTGTCCTTGACAACAGGCTAGTCCTGTTTGGGTACTAAGTTTGTTTACTTCTTGTTAAGAGGTTGTTTTCTTGTTTCTACAAGCTATAGGAGGCCCTTCTATCCTAGATGTCAGGCTGGTCTTAGTTTATTTCATCTTGGTGGGGCGTCCGATGTTTGGTTAATTCTCAATCCTAAGTGTCTTGTCCCTGCATAGCTAGCATAGTTAGCTGGGATTGCAAATCCTGCTATGACAGTATATTGGTAGTTCCTGAGGACCTTTGGACAGGAACTAGAGTTTCCCCTTCCTAGGGAGGGGTTCAGATGACTTCATGGAGAGCTTCAGTACCTGGTGTAGGGGGTGATTAATTTTCCCCTCTATTGGTACTCCATTGTGGATTGAATTGTCCTATATTGGTTCCGATCTCCTTAGGCAGTGCTTCTCTTCTTTTTTTTCGAGGATTGCTGTATTTTTTGCTTCCCCTTGCCTTTTGGGGAAGGACTTCCTGTTATCTGGTTGAGGAGACCCGGTTCTTAGGGACTGTTTTTTCTTGCAGTATCCTCTTTTTGATCCTATATACTTGGGGATCTGGGGGATTGTTATGCAGTCTCTTTTGCCGCCATCTGATAGGAGTTTTAGAATGCTCGTTCATTCGTCAATTCCTTGAGCTGTGGGGTTGATCCAGACTGGATCTTTAGAGTCTGTCTGTATGGGGAGTCCACAGCTCCCCGCCCGTACTTTTTCTGGGGGGGGGGGCCTTAAATTCTTTGTATTTTTTGCTTCCCCTTGCCTTTTGGGGAAGGACTTCCTGTCATCTGGTTGAGGAGACCTGGTTCTTAGGGACTGTTTTTTCTTGCATTATCCTTTTTTTGATCCTATATACTTGGGGATCTGGGGGATTGTTATGCAGTCTCTTTTGCTGTCGTCTGATAGGAGTTTTAGGATGCTCGTTCATTCGTCAATTTCTTGAGCTGTGGGGTGGATCCAGATTGGATCTTTAGAGACTGTCATATTCTCTCAAACAGGGTTTTATTTCTAAGGTTTGAGTTCTGATCTCTTTTGGGTCCTACATTTGTCTTCAGACTTTGTGGGTGTTATCCTAGAAGCCCTTTGGGGCTGAGTGGACAGTCACTGGGATACAACAAGAGAGATCAGAGGTCAAGACCCCATGGGGGCATGGCAGTGATTGCATCAACTCTTGTGCAATTTAATTTACAGAAGGGGAAACTTTGTGGTTGTACCGCAAGGTTTCTTGGGTTTGATCCGGCTATTGGTTCTGGGTGTCCGGTTTTTAACCTAGTCCTTGTCTGTAACTTGGCATTTTGGGTTAATCTTTTTTCCAGATGTTCGTAGACTTTGGAGTTGTCCGTCCTCCAGTAGCAGGCTTGGTTTCCCGGTCCTGGGGAAATCTCCTTGTTCCTACTGGGCGGTTCTTTTTCTCTCTTCTGGAGAAATGGAGGAAGTTTTTCCTGCGAATTTCTCTACTGGAGATTTCCTGGGTTTCTTCGATTTCCTTCTATTTGGGAGGATCTGGTCTACTGCGCCTATCCAGTTGGCTCTTCCTGAGGTAGTTTTCCTCATCTGACTCTAGGAGTTCAGCGGGTCGAGGGTCTCTCTTTGCTAAGTGTACCTTCCCTTTGGGTTTCGGAAGGGAAATGAGGATAAGTATCCTAGGACCCAAGCTAGTCTCTCTGGGTATTGGTGTCTCTTTACTAATTCTTTTCCTTAAGAAATCGTGGCTGGAGATTAGTTATCTGATCTCCGGGCCTTGTCAATGCTGGAACTTTTTAATCTCCCTTGTCCTTTTGGACCTTGCCAGTCGCTTCTGAGTTGGGACAGTTTGATCGGAGTAGGGGTCAGGGACTCTGACTGCTCTGTTTGGGCATCGACCACGTATCTTGAATCCCGAGTGCTCCCTCCTTAGGTTGGGAGGCCTTGCAGTTGGTTCGGATGATATGGAACCTTCCCTCAGCGGGTAGCTGTTTCTTCATTATTGGTCGGGGTGTTGTCCTACCTTACCCCCGTAGGGGGGGAGTTGGTCCGCCTGCCTTCTGAGTTTTTCTCTTGTTCCTTTCCAGGAAGGTCCTGGTGCAAGTTGCTAGCTAATTGGTTGGCTAGTTATTGTGACTTGACGTTTAGTCTGACTGCCTATCCAATGGAAGCCTTCGGCTTTCATTTCTGGCATAAACGGATATTACTTTTCTGTTCCTGTTCTGCTCCCGGGGTTTCTGACCTACGGTGTTCAGTTTATCTGTGCTGGATAGCTGTCTGTGGTAAGATAGTTGTGTTCTACCTTTTTGTTCTGCTAGGACTTCGGTTCTGGTTAAGGCTTTACATTGGTTTCTTTGGATCCAAGTAGGAGGTGGTCTGGAATTTTTCCTTTCTTTGCTCCCCTCCGTCGGTAGAGTATTCTCTACGGGGCTTTGTCCTCTTGCAGCATTGTAGTCTGCTCTTTTACGAGTTATGCTAGGGGCTTCTCCCTCTGTTTGTCCTTGAGTTTTCGGGAATTGTTTCTGGAGGTCCTTTTCGGATTTCTTATCTGATTCTTCCTTTCTTCTTAGTTAGGGAGAATGTGGTGTGGGGAGTTTGTTTGTAATTCCTCTTGCCATTGATCATGGAGAGGGTTTATTTTTTGTGTGCTTCTAGTCAGTGGGACTTGTATCCTCAGAGGTTTTTGTGCTCAGTTGAGTCCAGGATTTATGAGTGGTCTCTAACAGGGATCCTTATAGTTTTAATTGATGGGCAGTTACTTTGTCCTCTTCCCATTTTTGTTCCTTCTGCTTCTGTTAAAGTAGTTTTTGTTGGGATTCTGGGTTATGGCAGGCTGTGGTACCCTTAGAATGGCCCGCCTTTTTTTTGTTCCCGCCTGTTTGCATTCAGTGTCCTCTATAGCTTGAGTATTAATTTCCTAAAAGCAATGAATGCAGCTGTGGACTCTACCCGTTTTAAGAAGAAAAACTTAAATTATGCTTGCCAGATAATTTTCTTTTCTTCTGTACGGGGAGAGTCCACAGCTCCCCGCCCGTACTTTTTCTATTCGTTCTTCTGGCACCTTTTTCACCCTGATATTTTTCCTACTGTTCCTTGTTCCCTTGGCAGAATGACTGGGGGATGAGGGAAGTGGGGGAGGTATTTAAGCTTTTGGCTTGGGTGTCTTTGCCTCCTTTTGGTGGCCAGGTTCTGTATTTCCCAAAAATAATAAATGCAGCTGTGGACTCTCCCTGTACAGAAGAAAAGACAATTATCTGGTAAGCATAATTTAAGCTTCTCGCCATTAAATGGACTTTCTAAAGATACCATTATTTTCATGTTCTTTTTTGCAAGTTATAGCACTTTGCTATTTCCGAACCATATTTTTTCAGAATTAGCTATAGTTACATTGTAACACTGATATCTGTCAGGAATCCCTGAATAACCCTTCCCATGTATATATATTTTTAGTAGACAACCTAAAGTATTGATCTAGGCCCATTTTGGTATATTTCATACCACTATTTCACCGTCAAATGCGATCAAATAAAAAAAACAATTGTTATCTTTTTCACAAACTTTAGGTTTCACTTAACTTACTTATAAACATCTTGTGCAATTATGGCACAAATGGTTGTAAATGCTTCTCTGGTGTCCCCTTTGTTAAGAAATAGCAGACATTTATGGCTTTGGCATTACTTTTTGGTAATTAGAAGGCCACTAAATGCTGCTGCGCACCACACTTGTATTATGCACAGCAGTGAAGGGGTTAATTAGGTGTAGCTTGTAGGGTTATTTTTTTTTTAAAATATATATTCTGCAGTGTAGGATCCCCCCTTAGCCCCCAACCTCCCTGATCCCCCCAAACAGCTCTCTAACTCTCCCCCCTCTACCTGTTTGCAGCCATCTTGGGTACTGGCAGCTGTCTGCCAGTACCCAGTTGGTTACATTTTGAGTCTTTTCTGGGGGTTTTTTGTACCCATTTTTTTCTGTAGTGTAGCTGCCCCCCTCAATACCTTACGCCCCTTCCAGACCACCCCCCCGTGCACGCTCCCCCCTCTCACATCCGCCCATTTACATCTGTTTTACCAGATATCCTCCAGCAATGGGCCACCCACTTGCCCCCCTGATAATGGCTCCCATCCACCAATGATCGGCACCATCGCTAGCCGATGCAGAGAGGGCCACAGAGTGTTTCTCTCTGCATTGGATGCTTATCAAAGGGTATTGCAAGATGCCTCAACATCGAGGCATCACCGCAATACCCTGAAAGCGACTGGAAGCGATCACAATCGTTTCCAGCGCTTGAAACCCCAGAGGACGTGCCAGTCACGTCCTTTGTCGTTAACAACCGTTTTTTGTAGGACGTGCCTGGCATGTCCTGGGTCATTAAGGGGTTAATGTGTTTATATTTGTGTATATATGTCTGTAAATACATATACACATATAAACACACACACACACATATATATATATAGACATGCATATGTGTGTGTATCTCTGTGTTAAAGCCCTTTGCAGCCTTTTTTTCCCTTAACACTTCATATATTTGAGCCCTTATAACTTTTTTAAGCATTTCTTTTTAAATAATTTGTATTAGATCGTGTTATAATGATTGTTACTGTAGTTTTAAATATAATTTTGATGGGTTTTTTTTCAACTTTTTTGTCAAGCATAACAGTTAACAAGAGCTCTGAAGTCACACTATGCCAACGTGCATTAAATTAAATTGCACTGAAGCAAACGCGTTTACTTTCAACTCTTAATACGTGCACTACTTCCAAGGTGCTCAAAGAGACGCGATAAACAGCACTCCACTTGTGATCTAGCTAAAAATCGCAGCTGCAAGCCGTGTCTACTGCAGTAATGTGAGGTGATGTTTAGCTACTGAAAACAAAAATGCAGCAAACAAGGTGATAGTAGTTCTGAAAACTTTTGCAGCTGATGTGTGTTTCCATATCACCAAGGTATTTCACCAAATAAGCTCCTATTCAAAAGTTGAGAAAGATTCCACAGTTCCAGCCAAATGGGTCTGTACTCACTCAGAAGGAGATACTCCTGAGTGAGTACAGACCCATTTGGCTGAAACTGTGGCATCTTTCTCAACTTTTGAATAGGAGCTTATTTGGTGAAATACCTTGGTGATTTTAACCTGTAACTGATGGTATATGGACACTTTTTTTATTGTGGATTTATCCCTTTTCAGCTAATTTACTTCCTTTGTGTGTTTATTTTAAATACAATTTATATAACTTTCTTAATTGTTGGTATTGATTTCTTTCGTAAGATATAGAGAGTCCACAACGTCATTCAATTACTAGAGGGAATATCACTCCTGGAGGAAGCAAACAGCAGGAGGAAGCAAAGAGCACTACAGCAAAACTGTTAAGTATCACTCCCCTTCCCATAATCCCCAGTCATTCTCTTTGCCCTCTGTCAATGGAGGTGAAGTTTTGGTGTCTGAAGAATTGAATCCTTTTTGGGTACCTTTCCCTGCAAGCAATGATCTGGGTTTAGCCAAGTTCATGTTAATCTCTTCAGTAGAGTAGTGGTGGCTTTTAAGCAGTTAGGAAGTTGTAAGGTTGTGCTTACTTTGTTTCCTAGCATATTGCTGCCCTAGTTATAGAAAGCCAGAGTTGGTTACTCTGTTCTTTCTTTTTCTACAGGTCTCTGTAAGGAGTATGTGTCCTTTCACGCCTTGTGAGCTGTCTTCCTGTCGGACAGCTAGACTACAGTGCTTTTTGTCTTCTAGGTAAAGGGGACTTGCACTTAAGGAGATAACTCTGCAGAATTCTGGGACTAATTTATTTTTCCTTTTAATTTAGGGATATTGTGGCAGGGGCAGGCACTTATGCATGTATTGTGGACAAATGGGTTAATTCTCTTTTTGGGGAAGTTTTTTTCCTAGATGGTATCTTTATTATTTTTATAGGTATAAATTTATTTTTGGGGGCAGGTTATTTTTCACTTTGTGTGTGGACATTTATTTCTGGCAGTTTCTTTAAATTTTAAACGGCTTTCCTTTCTGCAGGGTTTGCACGTTTTTAGTTTGTGCAGTTCCTTGTTCCTACCAGTCATGTGATCTTCTCCACTTCCGTTGATTTGAGCAGTGTGAAGTCACTTTGGTGCTGCCTTGTTTGCTGTGCTGGCTGTTGTGGCAGTAGAGATTGAAGCGAGTCAAGTTTCTGAGCGTTCTTTGCTTTGGAGTGTTGCCAGCAGTCCCGGTGCAGTCATTTTGGATCTATCTGAGGTGTGGAGGTTGCTGCAGTGTTTAGTTCATTTGAGAATAATTTTGTGTTTAGTGTGTTAATGATTGTTTTGGTGTTTAAAATTTTCTAAAAAAAATAAATAAAAAAAATACATTTTTATTCTCTTTTGTTTGGGGTAATTTGGTTGTTTCAAATGGACACTGATATAGACTCTGTTTCTTCTGATAAGTGTCTTTTGTGTCTAGAGGCCCAAATTGTTTTGCCCATGCAATTTTGTGCAACATGTTTAGCCAGAGCGCTAGAATGTAAGGACAAATTGTTGCCCTCTGAGCCTATTGTCTCCCAGGATAATGCTGTTCAGGCAATGCCACAGCTTTCTCCTCAAACGTCCCAAGCCTCTCTGGCGTCACATGCAGTGCCATGCGATTCCTCTCAACCTCCTGGTGGAGTATATTTGCCTGCAGAGTTTGTGGCACAGCTATCTTTTGCTGTATCTGCGGCATTATCTGCTTTTCCTGTATTGGGAAAACGCAAGAGGAAAACTAAACATTTATCAGATAGTAAGGTATCTGTTTCTGCTGCTGCTATACAGGTAGACCTCCATCATAACCCTGAAGAGGATGTTACCTCGGTAGCTTCTGAGGGTGAAATCTCAGATTCTGACAGTGTAAATCCTTTGTCTGAGGTTGAAGAAGTAAACTTCAGGTTTAAGCTTCAACACCTTCGTGTATTGTTAAAGGAGGTATTGGCTACTCTGAACAACTCTTAATTCTCCTGTCGTGATTAACCCTAAAACATCTAGTAAGCTTAATAAATACTATTCTGTTCCTTCCTCAGTGAAAGTGTTTCCTGTTCAAGACCGTGTGACAGAGATTATTTCATAGGAATGTGAAAATCCAGGGATACCTTTCTCCCCATCTTCAGTCTTTAAAAAGATGTTTCCTGTTGTAGACTCCATTAAAGATTCATGGCGCACAGTGCCCAAAGTAGAAGGGGCTATTTCTACTCTGGCTAAGAGAACTACGATCCTTATAGAGGATAGGTGCTCCTTTAAGGATCCCATGGACAAGAAGCTGGAGGCTTATTTGAAAAAGATGTATGTTCATCAAGGTCTTCAATGGCAACCTGCAGTTTGTATTGCCACTGTAACAAGTGCAGCATCTTACTGGTGTGATGCATTGTCTGAATCTATTTTAGAAGAGGCTCCGTTGGAGGAAATCCAAGATAGGATTAAGACTCTAAAAATAGCCAATTCATTTATTTCTGATGCTAACATGCAAGTTATTAGGGGCCAAGATGTCTGGTTTCTCTGTCTTGGCCCGCAGGGCTTTGTGGCTAAAATCTTGGTCAGCTGATGTTACTTCCAAGTCTAAGCTTCTGGCGCTTCCTTACAAGGATAAAACCTTGTTTGGACCTGGCCTGGCAGGTCCAAACAGACTTAAAGGATGTAAAAGTAATTTTCGTTCCTTAGGTAACTTCAAAGGTCTTCCTCTACGACTTTCAATCAGGAGCAATCCAAGTCTTCTTGGAGACCAAAGTCAGTCTTGGTACAAGGGGAAACAATCTAAGAAACCCACAGCTGACTCTAAGCATGAATGGTCCGCCCTCGGTTCGGGATCAGATCAAGTGGGGGGCAGACTTTCCCTTTTTTGTCAGGTGTGGTTATGAGATGTCCCAAATCCTTGTATGCATAGTTTCTCAGGGTTACAAGATAGAATTCAGTTTCCTCCCTCCCAGGGGCAGATTTCACTTCTCAAGATTATCTGCAGATCAGGTAAAAAGAGAGGCATTCTTGAACTGTGTTTAGGATCTTTCCTCTCTGGGAGTGATTGTTCCAGTACCAGTAAAGGAACCAGGTCTAGGATTCTATTCAAATCTGTTTGTGGTTCCCAAAAAAGAGCAAATTTTTCGACCTATTTTAGACCTAAAGTGTCTCAATAAGTTTCTCAGGGTACCGTCCTTCAAAATAAAGACCATTCGGTCTATTCTTCCTTTGGTCCAAGAGGGTCAGTTCATCACAACCATAGACCTGAAGGACGCATATCTTCATGTTACCATTCAAAGGAATCATCACAAATTCCTAAGATTCACTTTTCTAGACAAACACTTTCAGTTTGTGGCTCTTCCTTTTGGCCTTGCCACAGTTCCCAGAATTTTTTCAAATGTTCTGGGGGCTCTCTTGGCAGTTATCAGGTCTCAGGGAATTTCAGTAGCGCCATACTTGGACGACATATTGGTTCAGGCGCCATCTTTTCAACAACAAAACACTCATACAGAGATCTTGTTGTATTTTCTACGTTCCCACAGATGGAAAGTGAATCTGGGAAAGAGTTCCCTTGTTCCAGTTTCAAGGGTGGTGTTCTTAGAGACTATAATAGATTCCCTACCTATGAAAATGTTTCTGACAGAGGTCAGAAAGTATAAAACTCTCTCCTCTTGCCTCTCTCTTCAGTCTACTGTTTAGTCATCAGTAGCTCAGTGTATAGAGGTAATTGGTCTGATGATTACTTCCATGGACATCATTCCCTTTGCTTGATTCCATTTGAGAGCTCTGCAGTTATGCTCTGACAATGGAATGGAGACCATTCGGATCTGTCTCAAAGGATAGATCTAGATCTGTCGACAAGAGACTCTCTCCTGTGGTGGTTCTCTCAGAAGAATCGGTCTCAGGGCACATGCTTCCGGAGACCTTCCTGGGTGATCGTGACCACGGATGCCGGAGCAGTCTGGGACTTGTTAAAAGCGCAGGGACTATGGACTCGGGAGGAGTCTGCTCTCCCCATAAACATCTTGGGGTCGAGAGCAATTTACAATGCTCTAATGACTTGGCCTCAGTTGTCCTTAGCCCGGTTTATCAGATTCCAGTCGGACAATGTTACCTCAGTGGTTTACATCAACCACCAGGTAGGAACTCGGAGTTCCTTAATCATGAAGGAGATGGCTCGGATTATAGAGTGGGCGGAAGTTCACAATTGTGTTCTGTCTGCCATCCACATTCCAGGAGTGGACAATTGGGAAGCGGATTTTTTAGTGTATGGGTTAGTTTATGATAAGCGCCAAGTTGTTATCCTTTAGCTCCCTCACAGGTAATCTTCCCTATGATTACCACTTTATAGTACAAACAAAAATCAGTTATTAAAGTTTGGGAGCGCTAAAAAAGCTTAAAGGATGATATGGAGATTAATAATTTTTATACGTGTATTTATTGTTTGCAAATTATCTAAAAACATATAATAAATCAAACATACATAAAAACCGTAATATGAGCAAGATAATTATTCTTAAGTAAGATGACAGAATATTTAAAAGGAAAATTGTTGTGTGACAATATACTCCAATATGGGACGTCTCCCTTAGGTTAAAAATACTTTGTAATGGTTACTACCTAACCTCTCATATATCTTAAACTTTATGTCTTATACTTTACAACATAATAACTTCTTATTTTGATAATTATCAAATGCTGTGTTTACCACCTTAATCCACCTTATATAAATATCTTAAAATATAGTATCTTTAAAATGATATTTTCGTGACCGATCGTCAAAATAAAATGTTCATAAAAATGCTTAGATGTTTTAAAAAAGATCTTTTTTACTTATGTAGCAATAAGCAAAGTTCCAGTATAAAAGTTCATAAATATTATGTAATCCGATACACTTCCGTTATTTTGTTCTTAGAGTGATATGCATAAATGTTAATTTGTAACCTTGTAACACTTCAGTCTTTTTTATGCAATTTGTAACAATTGTTTTTAGTGTGCTTACCGGGTCTTCTGACACCTGCTGTGTCTGGCAATTTTTTAGTTTATCTTACCAGGAAGATATTTGTGCCTTTTTTCTCTCCAATCTTGTACGATACAAGATTTACCTGTAAGCTTGATTCTTTAGAGCCTGTTTTGTCTGTGTGGCTCCGGTGTTTCAGTACCTTCTGTTCAGGTTATCTTTGGCTGTCAGTTCCGGCAGCAAGCTTTAGGATCAGGTATGCACTTGCGCTACACGTTCCGGCGTGTTTAACAGCTCTTCCGATCATCCGTCTTGATAAAGCCAACCGGCGAAACGCGTAGACGTAACCTACCGCAGCTCACATATCCCCTGCAAGATCTCAATCACCATATGAGTACAGGGGAAGAAGAAAAAAGCTAAAAACAAACGGCCGTTTGTACACTGAAGATCGGAGGAGCTGTTAAACACGCCGGAGCGTGTAGCGCAAGTGCATACCTGATCCTAAAGCTTGCTGCCGGAACTGACAGCCAAAGATAACCTGAACAGAAGGTACTGAAACACCGGAGCCACACAGACCAAAACAGGCTCTAAAGAATCAAGCTTACAGGTAAATCTTGTATCGTACAAGATTGGAGAGAAAAAAGGCACAAATATCTTCCTGGTAAGATAAACTAAAAAATTGCCAGACACAGCAGGTGTCAGAAGACCCGGTAAGCACACTAAAAACAATTGTTACAAATTGCATAAAAAAGACTGAAGTGTTACAAGGTTACAAATTAACATTTATGAATATCCCTCTAAGAACAAAATAACGGAAGTGTATCGGATTACATAATATTTATGAACTTTTATACTGGAACTTTGCTTATTGCTACATAAGTAAAAAAGATCTTTTTTAAAACATCTAAGCATTTTTATGAACATTTTATTTTGACGATCGGTCACGAAAATATCATTTTAAAGATACTATATTTTAAGATATTTATATAAGGTGGATTAAGGTGGTAAACACAGCATTTGGTAATTATCAAAATAAGAAGTTATTATGTTGTAAAGTATAAGACATAAAGTTTAAGATATATGAGAGGTTAGGTAGTAACCATTACAAAGTATTTTTAACCTAAGGGAGACGTCCCATATTGGAGTATATTGTCACACAACAATTTTCCTTTTAAATATTCTGTCATCTTACTTAAGAATAATTATCTGGCTCATATTACGGTTTTTATGTATGTTTGATTTATTATATGTTTTTAGATAATTTGCAAACAATAAATACACGTATAAAAATTATTAATCTCCATATCATCCTTTAAGCTTTTTTAGCGCTCCCAAACTTTAATAACTGATTTTTGTTTGTACTATAAAGCGGATTTTTTAAGCAGACAGACATTTCATCCTGGGGAGTGGGCTCTCCATCCGGAGATATTCTCCAGGATAACTCTCAATTGGGGGGTACCGGAGTTAGATCTGATGGCGTCTCGGCAGATCGCCAAGCTTCCAAGGTTCAAGGTCAAGAGATCCGCAGGCAGCTCTGATAGATGCTCTGGCAGTTCCTTGGGTGTTCCATCTAGCTTATCTGTTTCCTCTGTTTGCACTCCTTCTTCTGGTCATCGCTCATATCAAACAGGAGAGAGAGCATTGGTTATTCTTATAGCTCCTGCATGGCCTTGCAGGATCTGGTATGCAGATCTAGTGAATATGTCATCTCTGCCACCTTGGAGGTTGCCTCTGAGGAAGGACCTTCTTACTCAGGACCATACCTCCATCCAAATCTTGTTTCTCTGAAGCTGACTGGTTGGCGATTGAACCCTTAGTTCTGTCTAAGCGTGGGTTTTTTGAGTCAGTTATTGAGACCATGATCCAGGCTTGCAAGCCTGTTACTGGAAAAATTTACCATAAGGTATGGTGTAAATACCTTTATTGGTGTGAATCAGTATTCATAGAATTTTGTCTTTTCTCCAGGAAGGTTTGGAGAAAGGGTTGTCAGTCAGTTCTCAGAAGGGTCAGATTTCTGCATTATGTATTCTGTTACATAAGCGTCTGGTTGTTGTACCAGATGTTCAATCCTTTTGTCAGGCCTTGGTCAGAATCAGGCCTGTGTTTAAATCTGTTACTCCTCCTTGGACTCTTTATTTTGTTCTTAAGGTTTTGCAGCAGACTCCGTTTGAGCCAATGCATTCCATAGATATTAAGTTGTTATCTTGGAAGGTTTTGTTTCTTGTTGCTATCTCTTCTGCTCTGAGACTTTTGGAACTCTCGGCTTTGCAGTGTGATTCGCCCTATTTTATCTTTCATGCAGTTAAGGTGGTTCTTCGTACTAGGTTGGGATTTCTCCCTAAAGTGGTTTCGATTAGAAGTATTAATCAGGAAATTGTTCCTTCTCTCTGTCCCAATCCTTCTTCTCATAAGGAGCGTCTGTTGTGCATGCTTTAAAATTCTATTTACAGGCAACTAAGGATTTTAGCCAGTCTTCTGCCCCTTTTTTTGTTTCTCGGGAAAGCATACAGATCAGAAGGCTACTGCGACTTCTCTTTCTTTCTGGTTGAGCAGTATGATTAGTTTTGCTTATGAGACTGCTGGTCAGCAGCCTCCTGAGAGAATTACGTCTCACTCCACGAGGGCTGTCTCGTCTTCTTGGGCTTTCAAAAATGAAACTTCTGTGGAACAGATTTTGTTTTAAAAAAATTTTTATTTTATTATTACATAAAGAAAAAGAAATGACAAACATTTCTCCATACAGGAGAAAAAAATACTAACATAATCACAAAACATACAAACAGGTCAAAAGAAAAGTCTTCTTATGTAGAATAGAATAACATTTCCCGGACAAACTAGGTCATAATAGAAAAAAAAAACAAGGCTGCAACTTGGTTCTCTCTGCACACTTTTTCCAAATTTTATAAATTTGATACTTTTGCCTCGGCTGAGGCCTCTTTTGGGAGAAAGGTTCTTCAAGCGGTGGTGCCTTCTGTTTAGGTCTGCCTGTCTTGTTCTCCCTCCCTGTTCATTCTGTCTCCTCTAGCTTGGGTAATTGAATGACGTTGTGGGCTCTCCATATCTTAGGAAAGAAAACAAAATTTATGCTTACCTGATAAATTTCTTTCTTTCCAGATATGGAGAGTCTACGACCCCACCCTTAATTAATTCAGTTATTAAGACAGTTATTTTTGTCTAAACCTCAGGCACCTATTCCTTTTTCCATTTCCCTTTGGTCAAATGACTGGGGATTATGGGAAGGGGAGTGACACTTAACAGTTTTGCTGTGGTGCTCTTTGCCTCCTCCTGCTGGCCAGGAGTGATATTCCCAATAGTAATTGAATGATGTTGTGGACTCTCCATATCTGGAAAGAAATTTATCAGGTAAGCATAAATTTAGTTTTTCAATACCCAAGGGTATCTAGCTCAATGTATCTGGCCAAGTGTTCTTCTCCGATGGGGGCCACTTGAACTGAATAAGTGCTCTAGAACTGGATATACTAAGAACCAGAAGTGACAGTTACCCAAGTAGAAGTGCAGTAGTTAGGGTTGTAGCCCACAATAGACAAACACAGTTGTCTATATTTATCTTGTGAGTGCCAAGTGAAGTGATCATTCTGGAACTGTATAACAACATAAAAAGTTACATTTATCAGTGCATGGTGGGAGTCTACACTGGACACTTGTCTTTATATTTATCTTCTGTGTGCCTATATAGAATATCAACTAGTTACACCTCCTAAAACGCTAAAAAAAAACGGACAGACTAAATTAATGGCTTACCCAATAAACAATAATGGCTCTACCCCATTATTGGTGCTTCTAGCTTTTAGTGCCCTCTTATTAAATTATTGTGAAGATATTTATTAATAAAATAGGCTTTTAAAATTGTCAGCACCTCCCATATGAGACACTAGCTGTTGCCTGCGGCAAAAACAGCAAAAAACCCGACCACTCACAATGACGTGTGCCCTTACGTGTGCCTGTTTAGGTTGCATCCTAGCTGACATGAACTTCTTGAGTTTTCGTTAATTCTCTGTTTCTCGTAATCAAAATACCAATTTTCATGTCTGTAACATCTTTGGTTTTTGAGATATAGGTATCCTCATAAATTACCCCCCTTTAGTGGATGTTTGGGAAATGGTAAAAACATAATTTATGTAAGAATTTACCTGATAAATTCATTTCTTTCATATTGGCAAGAGTCCATGAGCTAGTGACATATGGGATATACAATCCTACCAGGAGGGGCAAAGTTTCCCAAACCTCAAAATGCCTATAAATACACCATAAAAAGGGTGGGCCTCATGGACTCTTGCCAATATGAAAGAAATGAATTTATCAGGTAAATTCTTACATAAATTATGTTTTCTTTCATGTAATTGGCAAGAGTCCATGAGCTAGTGACATATGGGATATCAATACCCAAGATGTGGAGTCTTCCACTCAAGAGTCACTAGAGAGGGAGGGAATAAAACAAAAACAGCCATATTCCGCTGAGAAAATAATCCACAACCCAAAAATAAGTTTATTTTCACTTTTGAAAGAAAAAAACTTAAATCAAAAAGCAGAAGAATCAAACTGAAACAGCGGCCTGAAGAACTTTTCTACCAAAAACTGCTTCCGAAGAAGCAAATACATCAAAATGGTAGAATTTAGTAAATGTATGCAAAGAGGACCAAGTGGCTGCTTTGCAAATCTGATCATCTGAAGCTTCATTCTTAAAAGCCCATGAAGTGGAGACTGATCTAGTAGAATGAGCTGTAATTCTCTGAGGCGGGGTTTGACCCGACTCCAAATAAGCTTGATGAATCAAAAGTTTCAACCAAGAAGCCAAGGAAATAGCAGAAGCTTTCTGACCTTTCCTAGGACCAGAAAATAAAACAAATAGACTAGAAGTCTTTCTGAAATTTTTAGTAGCTTCCACATAATATTTCAGAGCTCTTACCACATCCAAAGAATGTAAGGATCTCTCCAAAGAATTCTTAGGATTAGGACATAAAGAAGGGACAACAATTTCTCTACTAATGTTGTTAGAATTCACAACCTTAGGTAAAAATTGAAAAGAATATAGTACAGTTTGTGACTACACTTGCTGAATAAGCAGGTTAGTCACCCAAAAAAAGGGGATGCTTATATACACTGGGATAGTATCATTATAGGTTATGAATTATAGAATACTGTGACGTCAAGACTATATTATAGGTTACTGTGACGTCTCTGAGGAAGCGTTAGTGAAACGCTGCGTCAGGGGTCTCTTTTTAATCAGCCTCACTCGTTGTTAAAATATAAGAATAACAGCATGCTTAATTAATAACACTAATACAAGACTTAGTCGCTCTAGCTCTGAATAGGCCTTTATGCCAGATATATGTATTTACGCTGAATACTTAAACCGAGTTTAGCCAAACATAGCATAACAATCTAGCTTCGGTCCGGTGGTTGGTACTGTGCAATAGAGAGATAGGTTCTCTTTATCTCTAAGTTGATTTGTGTTACAGCCGCAGGAGGTATTATAATATTAATAACAGTTAGCATAAGCTAACAGACACGAAGCAAAGGACTTGCCTCTAACTAGAGCTTAGACTTAACCAAGCTATATAACGCTCATTATATATTTTTTCATTAATCTTATATATTACAAGCTACAATTCACTAGCCCTTTATTTGGTGGAACAATAGAATCTAGGGGGCAGTAATAATTTTAAAAGCTTCAAATATATATATATATATAAACTTGAATATACCTGAGAAGGCTATTCTTTGTATACCCAGCAGTATTGATAATACCTACCTAGTAATTATTTATCAAGTATTACAAGCATTATCACCATAACCAGAGATAATCAAAGGACAAAATCAGCCACATTAAAACACAATATATTTAGTCATCACACTATTCCATGATTTATCCACCACAGTGTGTGGTCAAATAAACTACCTGGATTAGTAATTTAAAAACGTTATTGGTTTGGTACAGGCTGTTACCTCCATAGGTGCACAATAGATTGGTGATACCTAAATATATCAGAGGTTTTAGATTGTTATATTACAAGCAGTTGTTTACTGAGCTTAAGCATATATCTATTAATAAAATATAGATTTCTATATAGATGGGCACAATAATTTGGGTACTATTAAAGAGCCAATAAATACCAAAGAGGATTTTGTGATAAAGTATGACTCTTTAGTACACTGCTCCTCAGGAATCTATTGCTATTAGCTATACTAAGATCAGTTACAATTTTCTTAAATTAAGAGCATAAGCTGTTAATTCAACTAACACAGTGAGAGTGTTTTTAATTTTTGAGGGCAGCATCACCATCCACAAAAGCTGTCTTTTTTAAAAGATACTAATAAAGGTTATATTTTACACACAATAATATTCTTGGTCTTGACGTCACAGTAACCTATAATTCATAACCTATAATGATACTATCCCAGTGTATATAAGCATCCCCTTTTTTTGGGTGACTAACCTGCTTATTCAGCAAGTGTAGTCACAAACTGTACTATATTGTATCTTATATGCTTACGCACTGCTCCTTGAGTGTTGAATAATAAAAATAGACATATTACATTTATAATATTGCATAACACTCAAGTAGTAATATTATACATTCTATTATTATAATTAGGTTCCAACTCTCTTCTCTCAGTAAAAATTGAAAAGAAGTCCGCAAAACTGCCTTATCCTGATGAAAAATCAGAAAAGGAGACTCACAAGAAAGAGCAGATAGCTCAGAAACTCTTCTAGCAGAAGAGATAGCCAAAAGGAACAACACTTTCCAAGAAAGTAGTTTAATGTCCAAAGAATGCATAGGTTCAAATGGAGGAGCCTGTAAAGCCCTCAGAACCAAATTAAGACTCCAAGGAGGAGAAATTGACTTAATGACAGGCTTAATACGAACTAAAGCCTGTACAAAACAGTGTATATCAGGAAGTATAGCAATCTTTCTGTGAAATAAAACAGAAAGAGCGGAGATTTGTCCTTTCAAGGAACTTGCAGACAAACCCTTATCCAAACCATCCTGAAGAAACTGCAAAATTCTAGGAATTCTAAAAGAATGCCAGGAGAATTTATGAGAAGAACACCATGAAATGTAAGTCTTCCAAACTCTATAATAAATCTTTCTAGAGACAGATTTACGAGCTTGTAACATAGTATTAATCACTGAATCAGAGAAACCTCTATGACTTAGAACTAAGCGTTCAATTTCCATACCTTCAAATTTAATGATTTGAGATCCTGATGGAAAAACGGACCTTGAGATAGTAGATCCGGCCATAACGGAAGTGGCCAAGGCGGGCAACTGGACATCCGAACCAGATCCGCATACCAAAACCTGTGTGGCCATGCTGGAGCCACCAGCAACACAAAAGACTGTTCCATGATGATTTTGGAAATCACTCTTGGAAGGAGAACTAGAGGCGGGAAGATGTAAGCAGGTTGATAACACCAAGGAAGAGTCAGTGCATCCACTGCTTCCGCCTGAACATCCCTGGACCTGGACAGGTATCTGGGAAGTTTCTTGTTTAGATGAGAGGCCATGAGATCTATCTCTGGAAGCCCCCACATCTGAACAATCTGAGAAAACACATCTGGATGGAGAGACCACTCCCCTGGATGTAAAGTCTGGTGGCTGAGATAATCCGCCTCCCAATTGTCTACACCTGGGATATGCACCGCAGAGATTAGACAGCAGCTGGATTCCGCCTAAGCAAGTATCCGAGATACTTCTTTCATAGCTTGGGGACTGTGAGTCCCACCCTGATGATTGACATAAGCCACAGTTGTGATATTGTCTGTCTGAAAACAAATGAATGATTCTCTCTTTAGTAGAAGCCAGAACTGAAGAGCTCTGAGAATTGCACAGAGTTCTAAAATATTTATTGGTAATCTCGCCTCTTGAGATTTCCAAACCCCTTGTGCTGTCAGAGACCCCCAAACAGCTCCCCAACCTGAAAGACTTGCATCTGTTGTGATCACAGTCCAGGTTGGGCGAACAAAAGAAGCCCCTTGAACAAAACGATGGTGATCTATCCACCATGTCAGAGAGTGTCGTACATTGGGATTCAAGGATATTAATTGTGATATCTTTGTATAATCCCTGCACCATTGATTCAGCATACAAAGCTGTAGAGGTCTCATGTGAAAACGAGCAAAGGGGATCGCGTCCGATGCTGCAGTCATGAGACCTAAAACTTCCATGCACATAGCCACTGAAGGGAATGACTGAGACTGAAGGAGCCAACATGCTGCGACCAATTTTAAACGTCTCTTGTCTGTTAGAGACAGAGTCATGGACACTGAATCTATTTGGAAGCCTAAAAAGGTGACCCTTGTCTGAGGAATCAAGAAACTTTTTGGTAAATTGATCCTCCAACCATGTTTCCGAAGAAACAACACTAGTTGATTTGTGTTAGATTCTGCAGTATGTAAAGACTGAGCTAGTACCAAGATATCGTCCAAATAAGGAAACACCGCAATACCCTGTTCTCTTATTACAGATAGTAGGGCACCCAGAACTTTTGAAAAGATTCTTGGAGCTGTTGTTAGGCCAAATGGAAGAGCAACAAATTGGTAATGCTTGTCTAGAAAAGAGAATCTCAGAAACTGATAGTGTTCTGGATGAATCGGAATATGAAGGTATGCATCCTGCAAGTCTATTGTGGACATATAATGTCCTTGCTGAACAAAAGGCAGAATAGTCCTTATAGTCACCATCTTGAAAGTTGGTACTCTTACATAACGATTCAAAATTTTCAGATCCAGAACTGGTCTGAACAAATTTTCTTTCTTTGGTACAATGAATAGGTTTTAATAAAACCCCAAACCTTGTTCCTGAGGAGGAACTGGCATGATTACCCCTGAAGACTCCAGGTCTGAAACAGACTTCAGAAAAGCCTGAGCTTTTACTGGATTTACAGGGATGCGTGAGAGAAAAAATCTCACAAGAGGTCTTACTTTGAATCCTATTCGATACCCTTGAGAGACAATGCTCTGAATCCAATGATTCTGGACAGATTTTATCCAAAAATCCTTAAAAAACCTTAATCTGCCCCCTACCAGCTGAGCTGGAATGAGGGCCGCAGCTTCATGCGGACTTAGGGGCAGACTTTGGTTTCCTAAATGGCTTGGATTTATTCCAATTTGAGGAAGGCTTCCAACTGGAAGCAGATTCCTTGGGAGGAGGATTGAGTTTTTGTTCCTTATTCTGACGAAAAGAACGAAAACGGTTAGAAGCCTTAGATTTACCCTTAGGTTTTTTATCCTGAGGCAAACAAACATAATTTATGTAAGAACTTACCTGATAAATTCATTTCTTTCATATTAGCAAGAGTCCATGAGCTAGTGACGAATGGGATATACATTCCTACCAGGAGGGGCAAAGTTTCCCAAACCTTAAAATGCCTATAAATAAACCCCTCACCACACCCACAATTCAGTTTAACGAATAGCCAAGAAGTGGGGTGATAATAAAGGAGCGAAAGCATAAAAAAATAAGGAATTTGAATAATTGTGCTTTATACAAAAAAATCATAACCACCACAAAAAAGGGTGGGCCTCATGGACTCTTGCTAATATGAAAGAAATGAATTTATCAGGTAAGTTCTTACATAAATTATGTTTTCTTTCATGTAATTAACAAGAGTCCATGGGATAGCAGATACCCAAGATGTGGAACTTCCACGCAAGAGTCACTAGAGAGGGAGGGATCAAATAAAGACAGCCAATTCCGCTGAAAAATTAATCCACTACCCAAATCAAAAAAGTTTCAATTTTTATAATGAAAAAAACTGAAATAATAAGCAGAAGAATCAAACTGAAACAGCTGCCTAAAGTACCATTCTACCAAAACTGCTTCTAAAGAAGAGAAAACATCAAAATGGTAGAACATAGTAAAAGTATGCAAAGAAGACCAAGTCATTGCTTTGCAAATCTGATCAACAGAAGCTTCATTCTTAAAAAGCCCAGGAAGTAGAAACTTACCTAGTAGAATGAGCCGTAATCCTCCGAGGCGGGAATCCACCCGACTCCAAATAAGCATGATGAATCAAAAGTTTAAGCAAGATGCCAAATAAATGGCAGAAGCCTTTTGACCTTCCTAAAACCAGAAAAGATAACAAATAGACTAGAAGTCTATCTGAAATCTGAATAGCTTCAACATAGAATTTCAAAAACTCTTACCATATCCAAAGAAAGTAAGAATCTTACCAAAGAAGTCTTAGGAAAACAATAATTCCTCCCTAATGTTGTTAGAATTTACAACTTTAGGTAAGAATTGAAATGAGGATAGCAAAAACCACCTTATCCTGATGAAAAAATAAGAAAAAGGAGATTCACAAGAAAGAACAGATAATTCAAAAACTGTTCTAACTGAAGAGATGTCCAAAAAGAACAATACTTTCCATGAAAGCAATTAATGTCCAGAGCAAGCATATGCTCAAATAGAAGAGCCTGAAAAGCCTTCAGAACCAAATAAAGACTCCAAGGAGGAGAAATTGGCTTAATGACAGGTTTGATACGAATCAAAACCTGAACAAAATGATGAATATCAGGAAGTAACACTGCCTTTTCCTGATGAAAAATCAGAAAAGGATGTTCACCAAAAAAAAGAGCAGATAACTCAAAAACTCTTCTAGCAGAAGAAATAGCCAAAAGGTACAATACTTTTCCAAGAAAGTAATTTAATGTTCAGAGAATGCATAGTTTCAAACGGAGGAGCCTGTAAAGCCCTCAGCACCAAATTGAGACTCCAAAGAGGAGAGATTGAATTAATGACAGGCTTGATACGGACCAAAGCCTGTACAAAACAATGAATATCAGGATGATTAGCAATCTTTCTTTGAAAAAAGAACAGAAGGAGTAGAGATTTGTCCTATCAAAGAACTGAAGACAAAACCTTATCCAAACCAACCTGAAGAAATTATAAAATTCTAGGAATTAAAAGAATGCCAAGAAAATTTATGAGAAAAACACCAAGAAATGAAGGTCTTCCAGACTCGATAATAAATCTTTCTAGAGACAGATTTACGAGCCTGAAACATAGTATTAATCAATGAGTCAGATAAACCTCTATGACTGAGAATCAAGCGTTCAATCTCCATTCCTTCAAATTTAATGATTTGAGATCCTGATGGAAAAAATGGGCCTTGAGAAAGAAGGTCTGGTTTAAACGGAAGTGTCCAAGGTTGGCAACTGGCCATCCGAATGAGATCCGCATACCAAAACCTGAGAGGCTATGCTGGAGCCACCAGCAGTACAAACAAATACTCCATAAGAATTTTGGAAATCACTTTTGGAAAAAGAACTAGAGGCGGAAAGAAATAGGCAAAATGATAATTCCAAAGAAATGTCAATGCATACACTACTTCCGCCTGAGGATCCCCGGACCTGAATAGGCCCCTGGGGATTTCTTAATTCAGATGAGATGCCAACAGATCTATTTCTAGAAATCCTCATATCTGAAAAATTGAAAAACATATCTGGGTATGAGAGACCATTCTCCCAGATGTAAAGCTTGATTAACAGAGATAATCCGCTTCCCAAATATCTATACCTGGGGAAAAAAACACAGAATTTAGATAGGAGCTGGATTTAGCCCAAGCCTAAATGCGAGACACTTCTGTCACAACCTAAGGAATGATAGTCCCACCCTTATGATTGACATACACCACAGTTGTGACATTGTCTGAAAAACAATAAACGTCTCTTCTTCAAAAAGAAACTAACTGAAAAAACTCTGAGAATGCACGGAGTTCTAAAATATCAAATGGTAATCTCGCCTCCTGAGATTTCCAAACCCCTTGTGCTGACAGAGATCCTCAGACAGCCTCCTAACCAAAAAGACTCACATCTGTAGAGATCATGGTCCAGGTTGAAAGAAACGAAGAGACCTGTAGAACTAAATGATGATGATCTTAACCACCAAATCAAGATAGATAAATATTAGGATTCGAGGATTTAAAATGTGAAATCCTAAAATCCCTGCACCATAATTCAGCATAAAAAACTGAAAAGGTTCTTTCTATGAAAATGAGCAAAGGAAATTGAATCCAATGCTGTGGCCATAAGACCTAAAACTTCTATGCATATATAGCAACTGAAGGAAATAATAGAGACTAAAGGTACCGACAGACGGAACCCAATAAAATTGTCCCTTGTCTGATAGAGACAAATACAGTGACACAAACTATCTGGAAACCTAAAAAAGGTGACCCTTGTGTGAGGAATCAAGAGCTTTTGAAAAAAAGATCCTCTAACTATGTCCTGGAAGAACAAGGTTGAATCATATGAGAGTCCGCATCTTCAGAAAATAATCTGAATGAAAACAGAAAAACGAAGATATGCATCTATTGTATCTAATGAAAACAAATAATGCAATCACTGACCAAAAAGGCAGAATAGTTTGAATAAAACTCCAAAACCCAGTTCCTAAAAATGGAACTGGAAGAAATTCCTCAGAAGATTCCAGGTCTGAGCAGCGCTTGAACCCCACGGGTGATCAGCCATGCTTCAACAGTACCCAAAATATATAGGACCGAAACACACTTAAAGAAAGTGTTAGCCTTACTGGAATAGCTGGAATATAATAGAGAAAAAAGACTTCTCACAGACGGTTTATTCTGAACTTATTCTGTACCCAAAATCAAAGAAATTTGGACTCAATAGAACCAAATAAATTTCAAAAAAGTCTTAACCTGCCCCTTACCAGCCGAGCTGGAATACGGCACGTACATTGCAATTTTAGGGAGCTGATTTTGAACTGAAAAATTTCCAATTAAAAACATGTTACTTGGGAAAGAATTCAGGAATTCGTTCCTTAATAAGAACAACCAAACTAATATAAGCTTAAAGTTTAGTCTTAGAACTCAATCTTGAAGCCCAGAGTAACAGTTAAGAATTGAATCCAATTATAGAACAAATAATTCATAATCTTAGAACAAAAGAAATATGGATTTTTAGAAATCACAAAAATTCTTCTAGCTAAAACAACTAAAGGCATAGATTAAACCTTATTTGCGAAAATATTCAATAAAATGAAGACACAAATGAAATTATTAGCATGATAGTCCAGTTAAAGGACCAGTCAATACACTGGACTTGCATAATCAATAAATGCAAAACAACAAGACAAATGCAACAGCACCTAGTCTAGTAGATTGTGTCCCTTTAACAATGCTAAAATAAATCATAATCTGATACTTGATCTTAAAGTAAACAGAAAAAATTAAGCAATTGCAACATCATCCAAATAAATCACAGGTCCAAGAAAAGTACCTGAAACTAAATAATTTTCCATAAATAAGATACAACCATCTAGAGGAAAATGCCGTAAATACTATTTTGCTATAGAAACAATAGCATAATTAGTAGGAGTAGAGATAGCCCCAATAAATTGGAGAACCCTTCAAATTGAATTTAATTGCCGGCAAAGAATATAGTTTAAAACCTTTGAAGAAGGAATAAAAGAAAATTCTCAGCCTATTCCATTCCCTAGTATGAGGAACTGGAAAAAAAAACTCTGAAAACACAGAAGAATAAATAAGCAGAAATAAAATGTTAGCTAGTCTTGAAAAAGAACTAGTTACCTTAATATCCAAAATAATCAACACCTTTTCAACAAAGAACAAATGTACTTTAATAAAAAATTAAAAAAGTAGATTTGTTAGTGTCAATATCTGATGAAGAAAATTCTGAATGAGAAAAAAACATCATCAGAGAAGGATAAATTAGTATGTTGTTGGTCATTTGAAACTTCAATAATTAAAAGAAGTTTGAAAAAGACCTAAAAATTTTATTAGAAGGCACGATGTCAGACAAAGCCTTTAAAATAGAATCAGAAAAATATTCTTATAAATCTTCTAAGTATTTTTTGTACATAAGATGTAAAAAGAATAGCAATATATAAAGCATAAATACTAATGGATTCTGCATATAAAAGTTTAACATGAAACTTATAACAAACCATAGCTAAAGATAAACATTCATAACATTGAAAATAAATGAACTTAGCTTTGGTAGGACTGAACTCAGTCAACGGAATCCCTTAGTACGTTTTGAAACAGGAACAGTGAAATCTTGCAATATGTAATAGAAAAAAACAAAATTTAAAGCAAAATGATCAAATTCCTTAAATTACAGTTTCAGGAATGGGAAAGAATGCAAAATAATAAGCTTCTAGAAACCAGAAGCAATAAAAAAGTGAGGTTTAAATAATGTGAGGAAAAAAGTGGAACAAAAAAGATGCCCACATTATTGGCGCCAAATACAACGCCCATATTTTTGGCGCCAAATATGACACCACATCCTCTGACGCCGAAACCGACGCCCACATTTTTTGGCGCAAAAAAATGTCTGAATACGCATGCGTCAAAAAATGACGTTAACAGAATACAACTTCCGGCGTCAACTACGGCGCCGGAAATGACAAATTTTTGCGCCAAAAAAGTCTGCGCCAAAAATGACGCAATAAAAAGAAACATTTTCTGCCCCCACGAGCCTAACAGCACGCAGGAAAAAATGGTCAATTGAAAATTTTCAAGGTAAGGAAAAAATAAATTGAAATGCATTATCCCAAATAATGAAACTGACAGTCTGAATTTTAAAGGAATACTGATTATCCTGAATCAAGGCAAATATAAGTTTATAGACATATATTTAGAACTTTACATATAAAGTGCCCAACCATAGCTTAGAGTGTCACAAAAAAATAAGATTTACTTACCCCAGGACACTCATCTACATATAGTAGATAGCCAAACCAGTACTGAAACGAGAATCAGTAGAGGTAATGGTATATAAGAGTATATCGTCGATCTGAAAAGGGAGGTAGGAGAAGAAATCTCTACGACCGATAACAGAGAACCTATGAAAAAGATCCCCTAGAGGAAGACCATTGATTTCAAATAGGCAATACTCTCTCACATCCCTCTGACATTCGCTGCACTCTGAGAGGAAAACCGGGCTTCAACCTGTTGCGAAGCGCATATCAACGTAGAATCTAGCACAAACTTACTTCACCACCTCCACGGGAGGCAAAGTTTGTAAAAACTGAATTGTGGGTGTGGTGAGGGGTGTATTTATAGGCATTTTAAGGTTTGGGAAACTTTGCCCCTCCTGGTAGGAATGTATATCCCATACGTCACTAGCTCATGGACTCTTGCTAATTACATGAAAGAAAAGTCCTTTTCCTCCAGTGATAGTTGAAATAATAGAATCCAACTGAGAACCAAATAAATTATTACCTTGGAAAGAAAGAGATAGTAATCTAGATTTAGATGTCATATCAGCATTCCAAGATTTAAGCCACAAAGCTCTTCTAGCTAATACAGCTACAGACATGGATCTAACATCAATTTTGATAATATCAAAAATGGCATCACAAATAAAATGATTAGCATGTTGCAGTAAGCGAACAATGCTAGATATGTCAGAATCCAATTCATGTTGCGCTAAATTTTCCAACCAAAAAGTTGATGCAGCCACAACATCACCCAAAGAAATAGCAGGTCTGAGAAGATGACCTTAGATAAGATTCAAGCTTCCTATCTAAAGGATCCTTAAAGGAAGTGCTATCTTCCATAGGAATAGTGGTACGTTTAGCAAGAGTAGAAATAGCCCCATCAACTTTGGGGATCTTTTCCTAAAACTCTATAGATTTTGCTGGTAAAGGATACAATCTCTTAAACCTTGAAGAAGGAATAAAAGAAGTACCTGGCTTATTCCATTCCCTAGAAATCATATCAGAAATAGCTTCAGGAATGGGAAAACACCTGGGGAAACCACAGGAGGTTTAAAAACAGCATTTAAACGTTTATTAGACTGAACGTCAATAGGACTGGTTACCTCAATATCCAAAGTAATTAACACTTCTTTTAATAAAGAACGCATATACTCTATTTTAAATAAATAAGTAGATTTGTCAGTGTCAATATCTGAGGAAGGATCTTCTGTTTCAGATAGATCCTCATCAGAAGAGGATGAATTATTATGTTGTTGGTCATTTGAAATTTCATCAGCTAAATGAGAAGTTTTAAAAGACCTTTTACGTTTATTAGAAGGTGGAAATGCAGACAAAGCCTTCATAATAGATTCAGAAACAAATTCTTTAAAATGTACAGGTATATCATGCACATTAGAAGTTGAAGGAACTGCAACTGGCAATGTACTATTACTGATAGAAACACTATCTGCATGTAAAAGTTTATCATGACAACTATTACAAATGACATTTGGTGGAATAATTTCTACAATTTTACAACAAATGCACTTAGCTTTTGTAGAACCCATGTCAGGCAGCAATGTTCCAGCAGAAACTTCAGAGGCAGGATCAGATTGGGACATCTTGCTCAATGTAAGAGAAAAAACAACATATAAAGCAAAATGATCTATTTCCTTAAATGACAGTTTCAGGAATGGGAAAAAATGCAAAAGCATAGGCCTCTTGATAGAAAGGAAAGCAGGAGGCAAACAACTATGGGGTATTGAAATAATGAAGAAAAAATTGGCGCCAAGTATGACGCACAATGTAACGTAAACTTTTTTGGCGCCAAAAATAACCGGAAATGACACACTTGCGTCACTAATGACGCTGCCGTATGACGCCGGAAATGATGAAGTTGCATCAAAAACGTAATTTCCCGCGCCAAAAATGACGTAATAAAGTCTAACATTTGACGCACCCGCGGGCCTAATACCCGCAAATGCAAAAAGTAGTCAAATTGAAAAAGACTAAACCCCAGGTAAGAAATAAATTTCTTAAAGTGTTTATATTCCCAAATATGAAACTGACAGTCTGCAGAAGGAAATACATGAACCTGACTCATGGCAAATATAAGTACAATACATATATTTAGAACTTTATATAATTTGCATAAAGTGCCAAACCATAGCTGAGAGTGTCTTAAGTAAATGAAAACATACTTACCAAAAGACACCCATCCACATATAGCAGATAGCCAAACCAGTACTAAAACAGTTCTTAGTAGAGGTAATGGTAAATTTGAGAGTATATCGTCGATCTGAAAAGGGAGGTAGGAGATGAATCTCTACGACCGATAACAGAGAACCCATGAAAAAGACCCCCGTTAGAGAAATCATCGTATTCAATAGGTGATACTCCCTTCACGTCCCTCTGACATTCGCTGTACTCTGAGAGGAATCGGGCTTCAACAATGCTGAGAAGCGCATATCAACGTAGAAATCTTAGCACAAACTTACTTCACCACCTCCATAGGAGGCAAAGTTTGTAAAACTGAATTGTGGGTGTGGTGAGGGGTGTATTTATAGGCATTTTGAGGTTTGGGAAACTTTACCCCTCCTGGTAGGATTGTATATCCCATATGTCACTAGCTCATGGACTCTTGCCAATTACATGAAAGAAACACGTGTTTTTTTTATTTTTAAAGGAGAATGTAAATACCAATTTTCACATCAGTAACATCTTTGGTTTTTGAGACATCGGTATCCTCATAAATCACCCCCCCTTCTTTTGACCCACCTTAAGTGGATTTTGGGGAAATGTTAAAAAAGGTTTCTTTATTTTTAAGAATCTAAATACCAATTTTCACATCTGTAACATCTTTAGTTTTTGAGATATAGGTAGCCTCATAAATCAGCCCCTTCCCTTTTGACCCCCCTTAAGTAGAATTTGGGGAAATGGTAAAACACATGTTTCTTTATTTTTAAAGTGGAATCTAAATACCAATTTTCACATCTGTAACATCTTTAGTTTTTTAGATATAGGTATCCTCATAAATCAGCCCCTTCCCTTTTGACCCCCCTTAAGTGGACTTTGGGGAAATGGTAAAACACGTGTTTCTTTATTTTTTCAAGGAAAATCCAAATACCAATTTTCATGTCTGTAACATCGTCGGTTTTTGAGATATAGGTATCCTCATAAATCAGCCCCCCTCTTTTGCCCCCCTTAAGTAGATTTTGGGGAAATGGTAAAACGTGTTTCTTTATTTTTCAAGGATAATCTAAATACCAATTTTCATGTCTGTAACATGTTTTTGAGATATAGGTATCCTCATAAAAAAGTTCACCCCCCCCTTTTCACCCCCTTAAGGACGTAATTTCCAAAAATCCTTCCTACATCATAAAAACAACGTACATTTCAAATTCCACGTTCCTAGGTTTAATGGTTTGGGCGTTGATCAGTCATTCAGTCAGGTCTTCTTCTTTTATATATATATATACAGTATATATATATATATATATATTTTTTTTTTAATGACATGATGAGTCCACGGATCATCTTAATTACTAATGGGACTACTTCTCCTGCCCTGCAGGAGGAGGCAAAGAGCACCACAGCAAAGCTTTTAAATAGCTCCTCCCTTCCCTCCCACTCCAGTCATTCTCTTTGCCTACGTTAAGTGCAAGGAGGTGGTAAATTAGGTGTTAGCAAAAGATTCTTCAATCAAGAGTTTATTATTTTTAAAGTAGTACAAGATTGTGCTGCTTTGTTTTAGGGCATAGCCTTAGTCCATATCAGTCTCTTCAGTAGAGCAGTGGTGGCTTTAGAACAATGGGAACTTGTGGGACATAATTCTCACTGCGTCTCCCATACATTGATGCTGCCCTAACCCTGATAGCCTGGAGCACTTTATTTAATTGGGATATAACTCCTATATATAGAAGGAGGGAATTCAGTGACAGCATGTTATTAGCAGGCACTGGGGCTGAGGAGATCTGTGGCTTTATTTCTGGGGACCTTTTATTGGGCTGAGGGTAAAGGATGGAAGGCTCTTTGGTCACATATATTTGGGCTAACCTTAGATGTATGTTTAAGGTTCAGTTAGCTCCCGGTGGCGTAATTGTTAAAACAATGATAATGGTGACCAGGAGCTTGATGTTGTAACGCCCACGATGGGCGGAGCTACGGGTGGCACCAATTTGTGCTGCGCACTCTTCTCTCTAATTCCGTTTTCGGAAACGGAAGGACTGCTTAGCACAGTAATTAGTGTTTGCAGAGAGGGTCTGGACAGCAATACAGCTGCATTCCGGACCTTTTTTTGTAATCATGTTGCACACAGTTATGAGAGCGTATGATAGTCTCTGCTGAACACAATTTTTAATGTTTGCATATAAGTAGAAATTAGTTGTGATTTGGTTGTTTAACATCAATCAGCCTCTGTTTTGCAGCGACTGGATGACTATGAGCCTGCACAAGCTAAAAGGGGGCAGAAAAACTAGTGCATTACTGCAGTACCGTTTTGTTATGTTAAATTATCCTTCTGCACTCAAAATCAAGGATTTGGCTTGAAATAAAGTTTGGATATTAGAAGGGCAGATGGACACCTCAGCAAGGTTTAACTGAGGTGTAGATAGGTTCTGCATTAATTGTGTACTATTTTAGTTTCTTTCTGCACACAAAAATAAAAAGTTACATTTTAAAATTTAAAGAGACAGTAACGATTTTTATGTGTTAATTTTTATTAAAAAATTTCACTCTTTTCTGAACCTACTCCTTCTAAGGCTTTTGCTGTTTAGGAGTCTGTTGACAATGGTCAAACTATGCCACAAATTTCTCTTACAGTGTCCCACAACATTTATGGCCCACATGCAGTGCCCTGTGCTTCCTCTCACACTCCACCCGGAGTTACTCTGCATTTCATGCATTATCTGTTTTTCCCATGAGGTAGAAAACATTACTAGAGGACATATTTTCAATCATTTAGGGTGATTGATTCAGTAGTTGCTATTCCAAATGTTTCTTCCTTGTTACCTGAAAGAGGAAGATACTTCGGGAGTATCTGAGGGAGTATTCTCAGACTCAGATGGAGTAATATCTTTATCTGAGGTTATTTTCTTTCAGGTTTTTAGCTTGAATACCTCCATTTGTTACTTGAGGAGGTTTTAGCTACCCTGGGCGACTCCCACACTATCGGCGTAGTCTATCCTAGTGCGTCCAGTAAGTTATAAGGAATGGGAGATACCTCATCCCCTATATTTAAAAAGATGTTTCCCATAGCCGACTCAGCTAAGGAGGCTTGGCAAACAGTCCCTAGGGTGGAAGGAGTAGTTTCCACCTTAGCTAAGAGAATTACTATACCCTTTGAAAACAGAACTATCGTCTAAGGTCCTATGGACAAAAAATTAAAAAGAGATGTACACCAGGGCTTACAATGGCAACCAGCTGTGTACTTTTCTACCATCACTAGTGTGACGGAATATTGGTTTGATGTGTTGTCTGATGCTACTAGGTCAGAAACTCCCCTGGATGAAATCCAGGATAGGATAAAAGCTTTTAAATTGGCTAATTCCTTTATTTGAATTCTTCCCTTCAAGTTATCAAACTGGGAGCATAGATTCAGGTTTCTCTGTTCCAGCTCACATGGCCTTATGGTTAGAGCCTTGCTCTGCGGATGTATGCTCTAAGTCTAAGCTTTTAGTGATTCCTTACAAGGGGAAGACCTTGCTGGGACCTTGCTTGACGGAAAAAAATGCTTTTGAAATTTCAAAGGATTTTTTTTTTCCTCTTTGGTCTCTAAGCAGGAACAGTCTAAACCTTCATGGAGACCCAATCTGTCTTGGAATAAGGGAATCATTCCTAGAAGCCAGCTATGACTTGGGTTTGAGATGTTCTGGATCCCTGGGCAGCAACAGTAGCGTCCCAGGGATACAAGATAGGGTTCAAAAGTTTTCCTCCCAGAGACAGTTTTTCTGCTTTCAAGATTAGCTGTAGACCAGACAAAAAGAGAGGTGTTCCTACACTGTGTAAGAGACCTCTCCCTCATGGGAGTGATAGTTCCTGTTCAGAATCAGGAACGGGGTCTGGCATTTTATTCAATCTTTTCGTGGTTCCCAAAAAAGGAGGGAACCTTGAGGTCCATTTTAGATCTCAAGAGTCTAAACAAATTCCTCAGAGTACCGTCCTTCAAGATGGAAGCTATTAGTTCCATTCTCCCTTTGGTCCAGGAGGGTCAACTTATGTCAACTGTGGATTTAAAGGACACATACCTGCAGGTTCCCATTCTCTGGGACCATCACAGGTTCCTAAGGTTTGCCTTTCTGGACAAACACTTTCAATCATGGCTCTGCCCTTCGGTTTTGCCACAGCTCCCAGGAAATTCTCAAAGATTCTGGGATCTCTGTTGGCGGTGCTCAGTTTCAGGGCATTGCAGTGCACCTTATCTGGACGACATCCTAGTACAGGCAAAGAATTGCTGTTATCCTTCCTGAGATCTCTCGGATGGAAGGTGAATTTGGAAAATAATTCCTTAGTTCCAAGAACAAGGGTGACTTTTCTTGGGAATCATAATAGATTCCTGATCAATAAGAATTTTTTTGACAGAGGTCAGGAATTCAAAGATCTTCGATACTTTTCTAGTTCTTCAGTACACTCCTCGGTCATCAGTGGCTCAGTCATGGAGGTAATCGGGCTGATGGTGGCGTCAAGGGACATCATCCTGTTTGCTCGGTTCCACCTCAGTCCTCTGCAGTTATCCATGCTCAGGCAATGGACAGGAGATTATGGAGACTTGTCTCCTTGAATACTACTAGAGCAGGAGACAAGAGATTCTCTTTAATGAGGGTTGTCTCTGGATCATCTCTCTCATGTAACCTGCTTTCGCAGACTGGCTTGGGTGATTGTGACAATTGACACTAGCCTTCTAGGAAGGGGAACAGTCTGAGGCTCCCTAAGGGCTCAGGGAGTTTGGACTCAGTCTGAGTCTGTTCTTTATTCTTACTATAAACATTATGGAACTGAGAGTAATTTTTAATGCTCTTCTGACCTGGTTCCAGTTAGCTTCATTCCAGTTTATCAGATTTCAATCGGATAACATAACTTCAGTGGCTTACATCATTCATCAGGGAGGAACGAGGAGTTCCTTATCGATGACAGTGGTAACCAAACTAATATCTTGCTGTCTGTCAGCGATCCACATCCCGGGGGTGGACAACTGGGAGGCAGACTTCTTGAGCAGGCAGGCCCTTCATCCGGGGGAGTGAGAGCTTCATCCGGGAGTGGTTGCTCAGCCTGATTCTTAGATGGGGTCAGCCGGCATTGGACCTCATGGCATATCGACTGAATGCCAAGCTTCCAAGGTACGGGTCGAGGTTCAGGGACCCTCAGGCGGTACTGAATAAATTCCCTGACTGTACTTTGGTCCTTCAGGCTAGCATACCTATTTTCTCTGTTTGTTTTGCTCCGGCTTAGTCTCGCAGGATTTGGTATGCAACTCTGGTGGACATGGCATCTCTGATACCTTGGAGACTTCTGTGAGGAAAGATCTTCTAATCAAGGTCTCTTCCTTCACCCAAATCTAGTTTCTCTGAAGCTGTCTGTTTGGAGATTGAATGCTTAATTTGATCCAAGCTGGGTTTTTCTGACTCGGTCATAGAGACCATGATTCAGGCTCGTAAACCAGTACTTAGAAAGATTTACCATAAGATATGTCGTAAATATCTCTATTGGTGTGAATCCAAGGGCTACTCTTGGAGTAGAGTTAGGATTCCTAGAATTTTGTCATTTCTCCAAGAGGGTTGGAGGAAGGATTATAGACAAGTTCCCTAAGGGGTGAATTTTCTGCCTTATCTATCCAGATGTACAATCCTTTGCCAGGCCTTGGTCAGGATCAGGCCTGTGTTCAAACCAGTTACTCCTTCTTGGAGTCTTAGTTTAGTTCTTAATGTTCTTCAAGGGGCTCCGTTTGAGCCTATGCATTCCTTAGATATTAAATTGTTATCTTGGAATGTTTTATTTCTTGTTGCTATTTCTTCTGCTTGCAGAGTGTCAGGGCTCTACAGTATGAGTCATCTTAAAAGACAGAGGTGTGTTAAGTAGTGCGCAAGTATACCCCTGCACATATACTAATCTGCTCCCAAAAACAGAAAAGATATATACAACAATTACAAAGAAAGATGTATATGTGCGTTACAGAGCTATGGGGTCAATAAAGAGCAAATTAAGACAGTATATTACCTATAACCTAAAATACTTAAAACGATAAAGTGTAAGGGTTAACTGACTTTGCCTGTTATTGTTACTGTTTCTTTAACTGAACCTGCCTATTTAAGGCACCTCCTCCCAGCTTCTATTGCTGGTTAATTGAGTTTCTCATGAACACTACGCCGCAACAGGTTCTCTGTTGTTCCTGCCTATTATCTAACTACTGTGTCAGTTTTCCTTTCAGCTATCTACTTGTTCCTGGAGGTCAACTATTTATTTGCTGATTCCCCTCAAGCACGGACTTCAACTACTGAGCAATTCCTGTGCATTCCTACCTGCTGCACTGGCAACTAACACAGTTATCTACAGCTCTCAGGAGACACAGCCTTCTGACAATTACGTCATCAGCTGCAGCCGAGAGCTCCGCTCTGCTTTTCTCACACAAGCAGCTCCAGAGACGCCGGACTGTTCTCTCCTCTCCCCAGCTCAGAGGTAGCCACGCATAACACCAGGTCAGAGTTTATCTATCCGATCTCACTGATTGCTATAAATAGTTTGAACTGTCTGCATAGTGCTCTGTGTTATTACTGGGAACGCTGTATACATCCTGCCTATCGTACCTCATTAACTGTTGTGACTCTTTGCTAACATTTAAGTAGATTCCAGCCACCTGCCTTGGAGATTCAATGTTTACTTAAACTCTGTGAGCATAAGTATTCTGCTGGCACATATTAACACACAAAAGGCAACCTTACTAATAACTTGGTTTCCTATTGTGTAACAAAACCTCTAGAAAGAATGACCCTGTGCTATATTTACTTCTAATCCATTCTAAACTATAGCAACAGCTTCCAGATTCCTCCTGAATCTTACAGAATTAACCAGCCATAAGAAGGAGTTAGTGTAATTTCCTACACAGTTAATTCCTGTTATATCTACTATAAATAATACATTATGGATCAAGAGACTCTGTGCACTCAAATGCAAGCTCTCTCTGATAGAATGGATGCCTTATCTAATTCATTCCACGAACTTCAAGTGGAGAATCAGGCCCTAAAAGCCTGCTTAAGGGAGGTACTTACCCCCAAGACCACAGCTACAGAAACACACCCTGAGCCCTTGGTCTCCCCCCCAGAAAAATTCTCTGGTGACAGATCACGCTTTAGGGAGTTCAGAAATTCCTGTATGCTTCTTTTTGAAATGAAGCCAAGGACTTACCCCTCAGAACGTGTAAGAGTCCTCACGGTAATCTCATATCTCAGGGGGGAACCCAGGGCCTGGGCTGACACACTATATGAGAGTCAGGATTCAATAATAGGATCACTCTCAGCCTTTTTTTCTCAAATGTCCGCATTATATGATGACCCTTTTAAACAGGTCTCAGCTGAAAACACACTCAGGTCTTTGAAACAAAGGAGAAATCCAGTAGAGAATTATATCACCCAGTTTAAGATTTCTGCTCGCGCCTCTGAGTGGAACGAAGTCTCTCTCAAGACCCAGTTTCGCTCAGGCTTATCTGAGGAGATTAAGGACGAGCTCTCACGTACAGGGATCCCTGACTCTCTAGAGGACTTGTTTACTCTTACTATCACCATTGACAGGCGCCTCAGGGAGCGACGATCTGAAAAAGCTGTAACCTCCAAGAATTACTTCCCAGCACCCACCTACCAAAGTAAAGAGACACCTCAACCTATGGATATAGGTTTTATTAAGGGGCCTTTGACACCTCAGGAAAAGTCCAGGAGAAAATTGCACAGCCTCTGCATGTACTGAGCCTGCCCATCTCATGATGTGAAGGAATGTCCTGTCCTCTTAAAGAATAAGAAGGGTAAGAGCAGTAGCCCTGCATTCAGTTCCCTAACCAAAACCATTAATACTTTGTTCATAACTACTCCTCTTCTCTTACAGTGGGATCACTCCAGGATAACCACTCAAGCAAGTATAGATACTGGTTCTTGTAGGAACTTTATCGATCAAGATTTTGTGAAAAGAAATAAAATTCCTGTTTTGAACAAGCATAACCCCGTCTCTGTCAAGGTCATTGATGGTTCCTTACTTTCTTCTGGTCCTGTCACACATCAAACTATAACACTTCAGGTAACCTCATGCATACAAGCCTCAGAAGCACTCACGTTTGATGTAATTTCATCCCCCATGTTTAATGTCATACTTGGTATACAGTGGTTAACTACACACAAACCTTACATAAATTGGGTTGATCTAAGCCTTATGCCTACCTCAACCATTAAGAAAAACAAAGACACTATTGATCAAGTTTTATTACACACCCTTGAATCTAAGCTACCCGCACACTATTCAGAATTTACCGATGTTTTTGATAAAAAAAGATGCGGAGAGCTTACCCCCACACAGGACCTATGATTGTCCGATTGACCTATTACCAGGGGTATCTATCCCATATGGTCATATATACCCCCTCTCTAAGCCTGAGCTAGAACATCTCAAAAACTACATAGACGAAAACCTCAGGAAGGGCTTCATAAGACCCAGTACGTCTCCTGCTGGTGCAGGGATATTCTTTGTGACTAATAAAGATGGCTCGTTAAGACCTATTATAGATTATAGGGAGCTTAATAAACGTACTCGTAAGAACAGATACCCTCTCCCACTCATTCCTGAGCTGATTGAAAGATTAAGAGGTGCCTCGATTTTCACCAAATTGGATCTCTGGGGTGCCTATAATCTTATACAAATGAGAGCTGGGGACGAATGGCTCACTGCTTTTAGGACCAGATACGGTCTTTTTGAATACACAGATATGCCATTCGGGTTGTGCAACGCCCCAGCAACATTTCAGTGTCTTATCAATGACCTCTTCAGGGACATTTTGGATATCTATGTAGTCGTCTATCTAGACGATATATTGATCTTTTCTCAGAATATTGAACAACATAGAATCCATGTAAGAGAAGTGTTGACTAGGTTAAGAAAGAACAATCTTTATGCCAAATTAGAAAAATGTATCTTTGAAGCTAGTGAAATAACGTTCCTGGGATACGAAATCTCTCCTCTTGGCATTAAAATGCAGAATGACAAGGTACAAGCTATTCTTGATTGGCCTGTCCCACAGACAAAGAAAGATGTGCAGCGTTTCCTAGGTTTTTCTAACTTTTATAGGAAATTTATACCTGGTTTCGCTGCCATCACCAAACCTTTAACTGACCTCACAAGGTTAAACCTTCCCTTCAAATGGTCTACCCATACACAATCTGTATTCGATCTCCTAAAGGCAAGATTCACTTCGGCACCAATACTGCAGTATCCAGACATGGACAAACAGTTCATATTGGAAGTGGATGCCTCGGATTTTGCCATTGGGGCAGTCCTCTCTCAAAGGAAGTCGTTTAAGGAACCCCTACACCCCGTCGCCTTCTTCTCCCGGCTCATGCAACCAGCTGAGTTGAACTATCCAGTGGGAGAGAAGGAGTTACTGGCTATCAAGTGTTCATTTGACCACTGGCGACACTTACTTGAAGGTGCCACTCAGCCTACAGTGATATACACAGATCACAAAAACTTACAGTACTTGCAGTCAAATCGAACCCTATCCTCTAGGCAACTCAGATGGAGTCTGTATTTCTCCCGGTTTCTATATGTCATCACCTACCGACCTGGTACCAAAAACAGTAAGGCCGACGCTCTTTCTAGACAGGCACATAGAATAACAATTTCTAATACTCCCTCCACTGTTGTCCCTAAGCATTGCATCCTTGGAGTTCTTACCAACATGATCCCCCTGCTCAAAGAAGCAATTGCCGCTGATCCTTCTCTGCCCCAGACTGACATTGTTATGGACACAGATGGGTTGATCCATAAGGACGGGAAGTTGTATGTTCCATTCTCCTTGAGGCCTTATGTCCTCAGATCTGTACACGATTCACCTTTGGCAGGACATATGGGTGCCGAAAAGACCGCTGAGCTTTTGAAACGGTCATTTTGGTGGTCCTCCATGAATAAAGACTTAAAAGAATTCCTCTTAAACTGTTCAGTTTGTGCGACATCTAAGCATTCGAGACAATTACCTATGGGACTCTTGCAATCCCTTCCAGTACCACGAACTCCCTGGGAAGCTGTATCTATGGACTTCATGGTAGACCTTCCAGTTTCCAACACTTATACTACTATATTGGTTGTCACTGACTTATTCTCGAAGATGGCATACTTTGTTCCCATTCACTCTCTGCCAACTTCCAAACAGACATCTGACTTATTCCTTCAACATGTTGTCCGTTTACATGGGATTCCTAAGATCTTAGTTAGTGACCGTGGAACCCAGTTCACGTCCAAGTTTTGGAAACATCTATGTAAGGCCTTACATATCGATCAAAAGCTTAGCTCTGCATACCATCCTCAGACGAATGGGCAAACTGAGAGGGTCAATCAATGGCTTGAGCAGTATCTGCGCTGCTTCTGCTCACAACAACAGGATACTTGGGCTACTTACTTACCCCTTGCGGAGTTTGCCTATAACAATAACAAGAGCTCTTCTACAGGTTACTCTCCTTTCTTCATTAATTATGGGTTACATCCATCGTTCACCTTGTTCCCTAGGATCGATACGCCCTGTCCTCAGGTCAACGATCTTATAAACGACATATCGGCCATTGTACGGGACAACATTCTCCATGCTCAATCCTCCCAACAAAAATACTACAATTTACGCCATCGTGTTAGTCCTCAATACACTGTGGGTCAATACGTCTGGCTTTCTACAAAAAACCTAAGGATCACTTACCTGTGTAGGAAACTGGGCAAACTTTATATTGGACCATACCCCATCCTCCGTGTCAACAGTCCTGTTTCTGTTACTTTGAAACTTCCATCTTCTTTCAAGATTCATCCGACGTTTCATGTATCCCTGATTAAACCTTGCACTTCACCTCCCTCCGCTTCATCTCAGCTTGACTCCGACCTCGAAGTTGGTCCTGAGGTTCAGTATGAGGAGCATAGCATCCTGGATTCACGCATCCGTCGTGGGAACCTTTTCTATCTGGTGCATTGGAAGGACTTCGGTCATGAAGATGACTCCTGGGAGCCTGCTTCCAATGTTTCCGCTCCGAGATTGGTTTCCCTTTTTCACAGGCGGAACCCGGATAACCCTAGACCTTGAACCTCGCTGTGGTTCCTTGTGGGGGGGGGGGGGGGCTGTGTAAGGGTTAACTGACTTTGCCTGTTATTGTTACTGTTTCTTTAACTGAACCTGCCTATTTAAGGCACCTCCTCCCAGCTTCTATTGCTGGTTAATTGAGTTTCTCATGAACACTACGCCGCAACAGGTTCTCTGTTGTTCCTGCCTATTATCTAACTACTGTGTCAGTTTTCCTTTCAGCTATCTACTTGTTCCTGGAGGTCAACTATTTATTTGCTGATTCCCCTCAAGCACGGACTTCAACTACTGAGCAATTCCTGTGCATTCCTACCTGCTGCACTGGCAACTAACACAGTTATCTACAGCTCTCAGGAGACACAGCCTTCTGACAATTACGTCATCAGCTGCAGCCGAGAGCTCCGCTCTGCTTCTCTCACACAAGCAGCTCCAGAGACGCCGGACTGTTCTCTCCTCTCCCCAGCTCAGAGGTAGCCACGCATAACACCAGGTCAGAGTTTATCTATCCGATCTCACTGATTGCTATAAATAGTTTGAACTGTCTGCATAGTGCTCTGTGTTATTACTGGGAACGCTGTATACATCCTGCCTATCGTACCTCATTAACTGTTAAGTAGATTCCAGCCACCTGCCTTGGAGATTCAATGTTTACTTAAACTCTGTGAGCATAAGTATTCTGCTGGCACATATTAACACACAAAAGGCAACCTTACTAATAACTTGGTTTCCTATTGTGTAACAAAACCTCTAGAAAGTATGACCCTGTGCTATATTTACTTCTAATCCATTCTAAACTATAGCAACAGCTTCCAGATTCCTCCTGAATCTTACATAAAGGACAGAGAAAATGTGAATTATAAAAAATATAATTATTTTATTCTTATACATAAAAATCTAAAAATTATAGAATATACTAGATATGTAGGTGCTTTTGTAAAAACATACATAAAACCATAAAATATGACCGGCCATATAACTGTTATAAAACGGCTTCCACCTTAAAAATGTACCACTTATATATTGTAGCAGCTGCCACCTTAACTTAAAACCACTTATAGCAAATGTATTAAGAACCTTTGTGATAAAAGACAGTGGTTTGTAAATCCTGATATGAGGGATAAGTTCTCTTCTTGTAAATTAAAGAAAATCCAGCTTAATTGCGTGAATAGAATATCCAGAGTCAATAACAAATGTTAGCTGACAATCGTACAGGTATAGCAAAACAATGCAGCTTCCATCAGATATTTCAGTCAACTTCCCATCAGACAGTTCCAACAGATACCACACTAGCACGGGGAAACGCGTCAATGGTACAAGTTCAGCCAGTATAAGTTCACCAGTCTTCTGCCCTGTTTGTGTTTTTCTCTGGAAAACGTAAGGGTCAGAAAACTACGGCCACTTCTCTTTCTTTTAGGCTGAAGAGTATTATACGTTTTGCATATGAGACTGCTGGACAGCAGCCTCCTGAAAGAGTTACGGCTCATTCCACTAGGGCTGTTGCTCTCTAATGGGCAGTCAAGAATGAAGCTTCAGTGGAACAGATTTACAAGGCTGCAACTTTTGCCTCGGCTGAGGCCGCTTTTGGGAGAAAGGTTCTTCAAGCAGTGGTGCCTTCCGTTAAGGTTTCCCGTCTTGTCCCTCCCATATCATCTGTGTACTCTAGCTTGGGTATTGGTTCCCATTAGTAATTATGATGATCCGTGGACTCATCATGTCATTAACAAGAAAACAAAATTTATGCTTACCTGATAAATGTATTTCTTTTTTGACACAATAAGTCCACGGCCCACCCTGTTATTTAGACAGGTTATTTGGATGTTATAAACTTCAGACACCTCTGCACCTTGTTCTTCCTTTCTCTTCTTAACTTCAGTCGAATGACTGGAGTGGGAGGGAAGGGAGGAGCTATTTAACAGCTTTGCTGTGGTGCTCTTTGTCGCCTCTTGCAGGGCAGGAGAGGTATTCCCATTAGTAATTAAGATGATCCGTGGACTCATCATGTCAAAAAATAAATAAATTTATCAGGTAAGCATACATTTTGTTATATATATATATATATATACTCCACACAGTTTTCAGCGTCGCGCTCTGCCTTACCCTCCACACACGCTGATACGGCACTATGGGGCTCCAAGGGGGGATGACGTCACCCTGATATCCCGGATGTGCTACTGAGAAAGCACTGCTCGTCTTTCAGTGCCAATATTTGTATATGAAACATAGATGACTCAGGCACATTCCGGGTAAAAGGGCAAAAAAGAGCTTTATTGTACAAATATAAAAGCAGGCAATAGCATAGTCCAATGTATCCACACTGACACAGCTATAAGTACTATCACACAGTGAATAAGGACTGCTGGAATCCTGTGGCAGACATGTTTTGTGCTAGGATAGCACTTGTTCACTGCTTACAGGATACCCAGACTCCTCTCTTCCTTAAATAGGGATTTTCTTAAAGGTGTATATACCCCATTGATTATGTCCTTATTACTAAAATATTTATACATGCTTATCAACTGGTATTTGGCTCATTATCTAATTATACCATTCTCAAATTTCTCATATATTGATTAATGTTAATACATACTGATGCAATTATTTTTATATTTATATCTGCTACATTGCTGTAAATATATATAAAAAAAAAACAAAGATCCTCAGTATTCCTATTAAACATGACATAAATGAGGTCTCCATTTATATCCCCCATTTGTCTCAATAGGTATCCTTTGTTCACATATATATATATAATGAACAACCTTAGGGAATGTAAAGAAACTCAATCAACGTTATATATATCTAAACACATAGATCAATATCCCTCCTGAAGTTTAAGCCATAAGGGATAGAGGTATTTGCTGTAAAAATCCAAAAAACCTCTCTAAGATCTAATTTCTCCTCTCTGTCTCCACCTCTCCTCCATTGAGGGACATGATCTATAGCCTGAACAGATAATAGGTGGACATCAGAATTGTGGTTATTCCTAAAATGTCGGGCAATTGGGGTATCAGAGTCAGGGTCCTCAATGGATCGTAGATGCGCTAGGAACCTGTCCTTAAGGGACCTTTTGGTTTTTCCAATATATTGATTTTGGCACCCCCTACAGGTTAACAAGTAAACTACATGTGTTGTGTTACAATTAATGTAAAAGTTTATCTTGTGTATTTTTTCTGTGGTGGTGGAAACAAATGTGTCACCCTCTATTACATAGTTACAGGTCTTGCAGATTTTTTTCCTGCACTTGTAGAAACCTTTTCGTTGTTTTAACCAACAGGCATTACCTGACCTTTTTGTGCAATCTGATGGTGACACATGGTTTCCAATTGTTTTCCCTTTTCTAGAAATGTAATCACAACCATTCTTCACAATATCCCTTAATCCCGGGTCAATTTCTAATATGTGAATATTCCGTTTTATGATATTGCATATTTCAGTATACTCCATACTATATGTTGTAATAAATTTTGGTTTATGTTTTATATCAGTGTTATGATGTCTCTTGTATTTATCATTATTTATCAATAATGTTTCTCTAGGTATTGCATCTACCTCATTTCTAGCCTTATTAAGGATATTAATATCATACCCTCTATTCATCAATCTTTCTGTTATGATGTCAGCTTGTTTGTTGTAATCTATAGTCTTTGAACAATTTCGTTTGGCCCGAATATATTGTCCCTTCGGTATACCTCGTATTGTATGTCGTGGATGACTTGAATTAAATTCAAGAATAGTGTTTCCTGACGTTGGCTTCCTATATAGATTTGTCTCAATTGAATCTAATGTATCACTTATTGAAATATTGATATCCAAGAAGCAGATTTGACTTTTGTTTTGCCCTCCTATAAATTTAATACCACATTGGTTGAAGTTTAAGTAATCACAAAATCTCTCCACTTCTTGTTCATCACCATCAATAATGAAAATCAAATCATCAATGAACCTAGCGTAAAGAACAATATTGTCTTTGAGGGGGTTCCCATCTCCAAAGACGTGGAACCGCTCCCACCAACCCATAAAGAGATTGGCGTAACAGGGGGCAAACTTTGCCCCTCATGGCGGTTCCACGTCTCTGGAGATAGAAATCCCCTCCAAACATAAAAAAATTATGTGTTAATAGATATTCAACTGAATACATAATGAATTGTTTGGTGCATTCGTCATAGTTACTCTGACTCTCTAAAGTATATTCCATCGCTTTTAAACCTTCTTGGTGGGTTATAGATGTATATAAGGAAGCCACATCCACTACCAGAAATCTATAGCTCGGTTTCCATTTGATTTTGTTTAGTTTTAACAATAGATCAGTGGTGTCTTTAATATAACTGGGTAAATTATTGACTATTGGTTGTAGGTACGTGTCCATAAGGTCTGACAGCGGTTCATTAAGTGAGTTAATTCCCGCTATGATGGGACGTCCCGGGGGATTTACCATGCTTTTGTGAAGCTTTGGGAAATAGTGAAATATAGGAGTGGTAGTGTTCTCAGGTATTAAAGATTCCTCAATTGCTTTTGTTATCACATTATTGTATCTTGCCCTTTTTACAATTTCACTCAGTTTTTCCCTGTATTGTATACTTGGATTTTCTTTTAACCTACCATATACCTCACTGTCTTGTAGTTGTCGTTTAGCTTCAGCTATATAGGCAGATCAATTTAGCACTACGACATTTCCCCCCTTGTCCGAGGGACGTACAACAATTCTGTCATCATTAGAAATTTTATTCAAAGCATCTTTTTCTTTAAGTGTCAAATTATATTTACATTTTTTATGTTTTTCACTTAGCTCCCTAAGTTGCCCTTCTACTACCTTTTGAAAAGTCTCCACTGGGTTTGTTCTTGAATTTACTGGATAAAAATTACTCTTTTTCCTAAATTTAGAGAAATCTAGATCCCTCTCCTTTACCAAGTTCTTTTCTGTTCCTACATCTAGTAATTCTTGTAGATCTATCACTTTTTTATATATATATTTACAGCAATGTAGCAGATATAAATATAAAAATAATTGCATCAGTATGTATTAACATTAATCAATATATGAGAAATTTGAGAATGGTATAATTAGATAATGAGCCAAAATACCAGTTGATCAGCATGTATAAATATTTTAGTAATAAGGACATAATCAATGGGGTATATACACCTTTAAGAAAATCCCTATTTAAGGAAGAGAGGAGTCTGGGTATCCTGTAAGCAGTGAACAAGTGCTATCCTAGCACGAAACATGTCTGCCACAGGATTCCAGCAGTCCTTATTCACTGTGTGATAGTACTTATAGCTGTGTCAGTGTGGATACATTGGACTATGCTATTGCCTGCTTTTATATTTGTACAATAAAGCTCTTTTTTGCCCTTTTACCCGGAATGTGCCTGAGTCTTCTATGTTTCATATATATATATATATATATATATATATATATATATATATATATATATACAGGGAGTGAAGAATTATTAGGCAAGTTGTATTTTTGAGGATTAATTTTATTATTGAACAACAACCATGTTCTCAATGAACCCAAAAACTCATTAATATCAAAGCTGAATAGTTTTGGAAGTAGTTTTTAGTTTGTTTTTAGTTATAGCTATTTTAGGGGGATATCTGTGTGTGCAGGTGACTATTACTGTGCATAATTATTAGGCAACTTAACAAAAAACAAATATATACCCATTTCAATTATTTATTTTTACCAGTGAAACCAATATAACATCTCAACATTCACAAATATACATTTCTGACATTCAAAAACAAAACAAAAACAAATCAGTGACCAATATAGCCACCTTTCTTTGCAAGGACACTCAAAAGCCTGCCATCCATGGATTCTGTCAGTGTTTTGATCTGTTCACCATCAACATTGCGTGCAGCAGCAACCACAGCCTCCCAGACACTGTTCAGAGAGGTGTACTGTTTTCCCTCCTTGTAAATCTCACATTTGATGATGGACCACAGGTTCTCAATGGGGTTCAGATCAGGTGAACAAGGAGACCATGTCATTAGATTTTCTTCTTTTATACCCTTTCTTGCCAGCCACGCTGTGGAGTACTTGGACGCGTGTGGTGGAGCATTGTCCTGCATGAAAATCATGTTTTTCTTGAAGGATGCAGACTTCTTCCTGTACCACTGCTTGAAGAAGGTGTCTTCCAGAAACTGGCAGTAGGACTGGGAGTTGAGCTTGACTCCATCCTCAACCCGAAAAGGCCCCACAAGCTCATCTTTGATGATACCAGACCAAACCAGTACTCCACCTCCACCTTGCTGGAGTCTGAGTCGGACTGGAGCTCTCTGCCCTTTACCAATCCAGCCACGGGCCCATCCATCTGGCCCATCAAGACTCACTCTCATTTCATCAGTCCATAAAACCTTAGAAAAAACATAATTTATGTAAGAACTTACCTGATAAATTCATTTCTTTCATATTAGCAAGAGTCCATGAGCTAGTGACGTATGGGATATACATTCCTACCAGGAGGGGCAAAGTTTCCCAAACCTTAAAATGCCTATAAATACACCCCTCACCACACCCACAATTCAGTTTAACGAATAGCCAAGAAGTGGGGTGATAAGAAAAAAGTGCGAAAGCATATAAAATAAGGAATTGGAATAATTGTGCTTTATACAAAAAAATCATAACCACCACAAAAAAGGGCGGGCCTCATGGACTCTTGCTAATATGAAAGAAATGAATTTATCAGGTAAGTTCTTACATAAATTATGTTTTCCTTCATGTAATTAGCAAGAGTCCATGAGCTAGTGACGTATGGGATAATGACTACCCAAGATGTGGATCTTTCCACGCAAGAGTCACTAGAGAGGGAGGGATAAAATAAAGACAGCCAATTCCTGCTGAAAATAATCCACACCCAAAATAAAGTTTAATGAAAAACATAAACAGAAGATTCAAACTGAAACCGCTGCCTGAAGTACTTTTCTACCAAAAACTGCTTCAGAAGAAGAAAATACATCAAAATGGTAGAATTTAGTAAAAGTATGCAAAGAGGACCAAGTTGCTGCTTTGCAAATCTGATCAACCGAAGCTTCATTCCAAAACGCCCAGGAAGTAGAAACTGACCTAGTAGAATGAGCTGTAATCCTTTGAGGCGGAGTTTTACCCGACTCGACATAGGCATGATGAATTAAAGATTTCAACCAAGATGCCAAAGAAATGGCAGAAGCTTTCTGGCCTTTTCTAGAACCGGAAAAGATAACAAATAGACTAGAAGTCTTTCGGAAAGACTTAGTAGCTTCAACATAATATTTCAAAGCTCTAACAACATCCAAAGAATGCAACAATTTCTCCTTAGAATTCTTAGGATTAGGACATAATGAGGGAACCACAATTTCTCTACTAATGTTGTTGGAATTCACAACCTTAGGTAAAAATTCAAAAGAAGTTCGCAACACCGCCTTATCCTGATGAAAAATCAGAAAAGGAGACTCACAAGAAAGAGCAGATAATTCAGAGACTCTTCTGGCAGAAGAGATCGCCAAAAGGAACAAAACTTTCCAAGAAAGTAATTTAATGTCCAATGAATGCATGGGTTCAAAAGGAGGAGCTTGAAGAGCCCCCAGAACCAAATTCAAACTCCAAGGAGGAGAAATTGACTTAATGACAGGTTTTATACGAACCAAAGCTTGTACAAAACAATGAATATCAGGAAGATTAGTAATCTTTCTGTGAAAAAGAACAGAAAGAGCAGAGATTTGTCCTTTCAAAGAACTTGCGGATAAACCTTTATCTAAACCATCCTGAAGAAACTGTAAAATTCTCGGAATTCTAAAAGAATGCCAAGAAAAATGATGAGAAAGACAAAAGGAAATATAAGTCTTCCAGACTCTATAATATATCTCTCTAGATACAGATTTACGAGCCTGTAACATAGTATTAATCACAGAGTCAGAGAAACCTCTTTGACCAAGAATCAAGCGTTCAATCTCCATACCTTTAAATTTAAGGATTTGAGATCCTGATGGAAAAAAGAACCTTGCGACAGAAGGTCTGGTCTTAGCGTAAGAGTCCACGGATGGCAAGAGGCCATCCGGACAAGATCCGCATACCAAAACCTGTGAGGCCATGCCGGAGCTACCAGCAGAACAAACGAGCATTCCTTCAGAATCTTGGAGATTACTCTTGGAAGAAGAACTAGAGGCGGAAAGATATAGGCAGGATGATACTTCCAAGGAAGTGATAATGCATCCACTGCTTCCGCCTGAGGATCCCGGGATCTGGACAGATACCTGGGAAGTTTCTTGTTTAGATGAGACGCCATCAGATCTATTTCTGGAAGCTCCCACATTTGAACAATCTGAAGAAATACCTCTGGGTGAAGAGACCATTCGCCCGGATGCAACGTTTGGCGACTGAGATAATCCGCTTCCCAATTGTCTATACCTGGGATATGAACCGCAGAGATTAGACAGGAGCTGGATTCCGCCCAAACCAGAATTCGAGATACTTCTTTCATAGCCAGAGGACTGTGAGTCCCTCCTTGATGATTGATGTATGCCACAGTTGTGACATTGTCTGTCTGAAAACAAATGAACGATTCTCTCTTCAGAAGAGGCCAAGACTGAAGAGCTCTGAAAATTGCATGGAGTTCCAAAATATTGATCGGTAATCTCACCTCCTGAGATTCCCAAACTCCTTGTGCCGTCAGAGATCCCCACACAGCTCCCCAACCTGTAAGACTTGCATCTGTTGAAATTACAGTCCAGGTCGGAAGAACAAAAGAAGCCCCCTGAATTAAACGATGGTGATCTGTCCACCACGTTAGAGAGTGTCGTACAATCGGTTTTAAAGATATTAATTGAGATATCTTTGTGTAATCCCTGCACCATTGATTCAGCATACAGAGCTGAAGAGGTTGCATGTGAAAACAAGCAAAGGGGATCGCGTCCGATGCAGCAGTCATAAGACCTAGAATTTCCATGCATAAGGCTACTGAAGGGAATGATTGTGACTGAAGGTTTCGACAAGCTGAAATCAATTTTAGACGTCTCTTGTCTGTCAAAGACAGAGTCATGGACACTGAATCTATCTGGAAACCCAGAAAGGTTACCCTTGTCTGAGGAATCAATGAACTTTTTAGTGAATTGATCCTCCAACCATGATCTTGAAGAAACAACACAAGTCGATTCGTATTAGATTCTGCTAAATGTAAAGACTGAGCAAGTACCAAGATATCGTCCAAATAAGGAAATACCACAATACCCTGTTCTCTGATTACAGACAGAAGGGCACCGAGAACCTTTGTAAAAATTCTTGGAGCTGTAGCTAGGCCAAACGGCAGAGCCACAAACTGGTAATGCTTGTCCAGAAAAGAGAATCTCAGGAACTGATAATGATCTGGATGAATCGGAATATGCAGATATGCATCCTGTAAATCTATTGTGGACATATAATGCCCTTGCTGAACAAAAGGCAAGATAGTCCTTACAGTTACCATTTTGAACGTTGGTATCCTTACATAACGATTCAATATTTTTAGATCCAGAACTGGTCTGAAGGAATTCTCCTTCTTTGGTACAATGAAGAGATTTGAATAAAACCCCAGCCCCTGTTCCAGAACTGGAACTGGCATAATTACTCCAGCCAACTCTAGATCTGAAACACATTTCAGAAATGCTTGAGCTTTCACTGGATTTACTGGGACACGGGAAAGAAAAAATCTCTTTGCAGGAGGTCTTATCTTGAAACCAATTCTGTACCCTTCTGAAACAATGTTCTGAATCCAAAGATTGTGAACAGAATTGATCCAAATTTCTTTGAAAAAACGTAACCTGCCCCCTACCAGCTGAGCTGGAATGAGGGCCGCACCTTCATGTGGACTTAGAAGCTGGCTTTGCTTTTCTAGAAGGCTTGGATTTATTCCAGACTGGAGATGGTTTCCAAACTGAAACTGCTCCTGAGGATGAAGGATCAGGCTTTTGTTCTTTGTTGAAACGAAAGGAACGAAAACGATTATTAGCCCTGTTTTTACCCTTAGATTTTTTATCCTGTGGTAAAAAAGTTCCTTTCCCACCAGTAACAGTTGAGATAATAGAATCCAACTGAGAACCAAATAATTTGTTACAATGGAAAGAAATGGAAAGTAGAGTCGATTTAGAAGACATATCAGCATTCCAAGTTTTAAGCCATAAAGCTCTTCTAGCTAAAATAGCTAGAGACATAAACCTGACATCAACTCTGATAATATCAAAAATGGCATCACAGATAAAATTATTAGCATGTTGAAGAAGAAGAATAATATTATGAGAATCATGATCTGTTACTTGAGATACAAGGAGAAAAGGAATGACGATGGCACTACCGGAATTGTTGCCCTAATACTTATAATCAATCCCATAAATAGGGGGTACCATAATCAGTAACTAGAGGGCGGGTGCTGTACATATATAGAGAGAAATACACAAAACGAATTCAGTACAGGACTGAACAAGCAATGTACATGGATAGCACTCAACAATTAGATAAGCATATGTCAATATTAGACACAGGATAGAAAGGATCCATGTAAGAACCTTTGATAAAGCTCTTTTGCGAAACATGTTAGGGGGAGTTGGGACACTTAGGTCCCTCTCCGGTTGTGTGTTTTAAATTGCTGTAACGGCCCTCGTGGGTCTGCCTGTAGTTAAGTAAACTCTTTTTGATATTCTTACTATTTGGTAGTCCCTTTAGTATTACCTTAGTTCTGCTCCGATATCTTTGGTACTTGTAATTTAGTAACGCTTCCTGTCAATGACAGGACGGTATAATAGGTAACATTATCATTATTTCTGTTTGGTAAAAATCTCCCAGCCAATACACCTTTGGAAGTGCCACTCCAAACTTTATTTGCTAACTATATGGTTTAACCTTCACGCTCTTACACTGCCTGGTGTTTAATTTATTTAATTTAATTAATTACAATTTTTGACTACACAATCTCAGACGGTTAAGAGATATATATGAAGATACTTAGTTGTATCACTTTAGAGTGGGGTGAGTTATGCGGTGTCTAATTACACTCATTCCTAAAATTACATGACAACAGTGGTAGACTGTTAATTGATCTAATCTACACTGCATCTCTCTCTATATATATATAGATATTTTATTTAAGATTTATATTATATAGAATTTAAATTGCACATGTGCAAATACAGCTGGATCTCCTGACTATTAATGATCCCCCCAAAACCAATTGGGAGAGGGATATATGTTTTCTAATAAATACAGTTACACCAAACACACCTGACTGTTGCCCAGTTGAAATAAAATGTATTATTTCTTAAATCGCCTATTCACTATAGCGAAAACTTGTACATAAATGCTAATATTATACCTACTCAGCTTTTTATGGTGTAGGACCCACAGTGGTATACCATCACCTTTTAGTAGTTACATTTACAGCTAATTGCTATAGGTAAACCTTTACTATAAGTAAAATTTTGACTATTAGTTATCCCCCCAAAATCAATTGGGAGAGGGTTGTGTGTCTTCCAAAAATTCAGTTACACCAATTTATCTTACTGTTGTACAGTTAAAATAAAATGTACTGTGCCTTACATCACCTATTCACTACAGCGAAAACTTGTACTTGAATGCCTACAGTATACCTATCGAGTTGTCCATGGTATTGTGCCTACAGAGTAATACAACTACTTCTCAGCAGTTATATTCACAGCCAACAGCTATAAGTTATATCTTTACTTTAGGCACTAGTGTAAGGGATTGTTCTTATCTTTACCGCACCCCCTCTATCTAGGGTTTATATACAAATATATGTTAACCCAATCTATGTGGTACCATAAATATTGATTTTAAGAATATAAAACACATTTTATGGGCGTATTTATTGTATCCTACTATTATACCCCACCAGGTGTGCAATTCAATCAATATGACCACACTTTGATGGTTGGAGATCTGAAATACTAATTACCAGGATACATACTTTGTTCTATTATCTGGGCACTGTGTGATTTGAATATTGCCAGTAGATACATACCTTCAGTGGGCACGTAATATTGTTAAATATCTACTGTCTCCACCTCGTTTGTAAATATCTAGACTCACACCCTAATAACTCAGATTTAACCACACTGCTTTAATCCTATTACTGGGTATATCCCTGGATCCCTTCCCTAGTCAGTGTGTTCATACGCTCATTGGCTGTTGGAGGAGACCAGTGTTATACTTTACCTGTATTGTACCGGGTACTTCCTTTTTGTCCCACTGCTATCTGGAGCAGTACCATTACCCTTTTACCTTGGGGAGCCCCTCATGTTACAGTGTTTTTAATTGTGTGTATCATTTCAATTTGTTTTTATTGCGAAATAAAAGTTAAGTTTTAAACGTCTCTATGCAGACACAATGTTCTTACATGGATTCTTTCTATCCTGTGTCTAATATTGACATATGCTTATCTAATTGTTGAGTGCTATCCATGTACATTGCTTGTTCAGTCCTGTACTGAATTCGTTTCATGATCTGTTACTTGTTGCGCTAAAGTTTCCAACCAAAAAGTTGAAGCTGCAGCAACATCAGCCAATGATATAGCAAGTCTAAGAAGATTACCTGAACACAGATAAGCTTTTCTTAGAAAGGATTCAATTTTCCTATCTAAAGGATCCTTAAACGAAGTACCATCTGACGTAGGAATAGTAGTACGTTTAGCAAGGGTAGAAATAGCCCCATCAACTTTAGGGATTTTGTCCCAAAATTCTAATCTGTCAGGCGGAACAGGATATAATTGCTTAAAACGTTTAGAAGGTGTAAATGAATTACCCAAATTATTCCATTCTCTGGAAATTACTTCAGAAATAGCACCAGGAACAGGAAAAACTTCTGGAATAACCACAGGAGATTTAAAGACCTTATCTAAACGTTTAGATTTAGTATCAAGAGGACCAGAATCCTCAATTTCTAAAGCAATTAGTACTTATTTAAGTAAAGAACGAATAAATTCCATTTTAAATAAATATGAAGATTTATCAGCATCAACCTCTGAGACAGAATCCTCTGAACCAGAAGAGTCATTAGAATCAGAATGATGATGTTCATTTAAAAATTCATCTGTATAAAGAGAAGTTTTAAAAGATTTTTTATGTTTACTAGAAGGAGGAATAACAGACATAGCCTTCTTGATGGATTCAGAAACAAAATCTCTTATGTTATCAGCAACATTCTGAACATTAGATGTTGATGGAACTGCAACAGGTAATGGTACATTACTAAAGGAAATATTATCTGCATTAACAAGTTTGTCATGACAATTAATACAAACAACAGCTGGAGGAACAGCTACCAAAAGTTTACAGCAGATACACTTAGCTTTGGTAGTTCCAGCACCAGACAGCGATTTTCCTGAAGTATCTTCTGACTCAGATGCAACGTGAGACATCTTGCAATATGTAAGAGAAAAAACAACATATAAAGCAAAATTGATCAAATTCCTTAAATGACAGTTTCAGGAATGGGAAAAAATGCCAAGGAACAAGCTTCTAGCAACCAGAAGCAAAGAAAAAATGAGACTTAAATAATGTGGAGACAAAAGCGACGCCCATATTTTTAGCGCCAAATAAGACGCCCACATTATTTGGCGCCTAAATGCTTTTGGCGCCAAAAATGACACCACGTCCGGAACGCCAACATTTTTGGCGCAAAAGAACGCCAAAAATGACGCAACTTCCGGCGACACGTATGACGCCGGAAACAGAAAAGATTTTTTGCGCCAAAAAAGTCAGCGCCAAGAATGACGCAATAAAATGAAGCATTTTCAGCCCCCGCGAGTCTAACAGCCCACAGGGAAAAAAGTCAAATTTTTAAGGTAAGAAAAATATTTGATTCAAGTGCATTATCCCAAATATGAAACTGACTGTCTGAAAATAAGGAATGTTGAACATCCTGAGTCAAGGCAAATAAATGTTTGAATACATATATTTAGAACTTTTTTAATAAAGTGCCCAACCATAGCTTAGAGTGTCACAGAAAATAAGACTTACTTACCCCAGGACACTCATCTACATGTTTGTAGAAAGCCAAACCAGTACTGAAACGAAAATCAGCAGAGGTAATGGTATATTTATAAGAGTATATCGTCAATCTGAAAAGGGAGGTAAGAGATGAATCTCTACAACCGATAACAGAGAACCTATGAAATAGACCCCGTAGAAGGAGATCATTGAATTCAAACAGGCAATACTCTCCTCACATCCCTCTGACATTCACTGCACGCTGAGAGGAAAACCGGGCTCCAACCTGCTGCGGAGCGCATATCAACGTAGAATCTAGCACAAACTTACTTCACCACCTCCATAGGAGGCAAAGTTTGTAAAACTGAATTGTGGGTGTGGTGAGGGGTGTATTTATAGGCATTTTAAGGTTTGGGAAACTTTGCCCCTCCTGGTAGGAATGTATATCCCATACGTCACTAGCTCATGGACTCTTGCTAATTACATGAAAGAAATCAGTCTTGAGATATTTCTTGGCCCAGTCTTGATGTTTCAGCTTGTGTGTCTTGTTCAGTGGTGGTCGTCTTTCAGCCTTTCTTACCTTGGCCATGTCTCTGAGTATTGCACACCTTGTGCTTTTGGGCACTCCAGTGATGTTGCAACTCTGAAATATGGCCAAACTGGTGGCAAGTGGCATCTTGGCAGCTGCACGCTTGACTTTTCTCAGTTCATGGGCAGTTATTTTGCGCCTTGGTTTTTCCACACGCTTCTTGCGACCCTGTTGACTATTTTGAATGAAACGCTTGATTGTTCGATGATCACGCTTCAGAAGCTTTGCAATTTTAAGAGTGCTGCATCCCTCTGCAAGATATCTCACTATTTTTGACTTTTCTGAGCCTGTCAAGTCCTTCTTTTGACCCATTTTGCCAAAGGAAAGGAAGTTGCCTAATAATTATGCACACCTGATATAGGGTGTTGATGTCATTAGACCACACCCCTTCTCATTACAGAGATGCACATCACCTAATATGCTTAATTGGTAGTAGGCTTTCGAGCCTATACAGCTTGGAGTAAGACAACATGCATAAAGAGGATGATGTGGTCAAAATACTCATTTGCCTAATAATTCTGCACTCCCTGTATATATATATATATATATATATATATATATATACACACAGTATATATATATATATATATATATATATATATATATATGACACACCAAAACATCCGTCCAGTCTCAAGCATTCTACTCCAAATTTGGCTTTCATTATTTTCCAGGAGACAGGACTGAAGAATTACATATGAACTGATTTAAAAATGTTCTAACTTTTTAAACTAAGATATGAAATAATGTTGTATGTATTAAAATGTTTGTATATTTTTTATCACATTTTGTTCACTAGAAATTGAGCTAAACCTTTTAATGAGCAACAACAACTTTTCAAGAATTGCATAATGAGCAAACAAGTTTTTTTTATTTGCCCCATAGTTGCAAATTGTTTTCATATAAGAGGAGTTTTAAAACACTTAAGTTAACTGGATGTATATCAACACAGTTGAAATGAATAGTAATTTTGTTCAGCTTATTTTAATATCAAGAAAAGGCAATCAGTCTAGATTTATTCAAAGGTTTATTGGCTTTGAGACTCGCAGTTATGTACAAAAGTCAATTTAATTATGCTCTGTACAAAATATTAATTTGTTACCGTTTACAAATTGGAAGGTCCTAAAAAAGTGCAACATATTTAAAAAACAAACAAAAAAACATCCAAAATCACCCTGTACAGTAAACAGAACTAATATACACAAACACGTTATTAAATTTTCTGATCAAAAGAGAATATTTTCTCAAACATAGGTGTAAGTAACCATATACACTTCAAGATAAAAAGAAGATATTGCACAAACAATAATGAGGAAATTTAAAACATACGAGTAAAGAGATATCATTTGATATGGTAAGATATGCAAAGCCCAGAGGTTTGTCAGCAGAACTCATTTTAACAGTAGTGTAATAAGCCATAATATATTTTTAACATGCCTTACAAAATCCCCTGTGCTTTGTGTCTTGATCCGAATGTGCAGATATACTGTTTGTTGAGCAGAAAGCAAGGTAATACAACTATATAAAACATTTTAATACATGATTGTCATATAAAGCAAACGTTCAGTTTCAAAATACGAGTTTTCTTGTTGTAAACTGATTTCCAGACACAAGGGCGATTAATTAATAATTGCGACTGCATGGCCTTTGCAAGTTCCCAGCTGAAGCCAAGCAGAAAATTAGAGTGCAATACCTGAAATTTAAATAAAGTCCTTTATACTATTTAATACTAGAAGCCATAGGATTTTGAACTAATATGTACAAATAATATATGTAGTGCTGAACTGCTTTGACTTGGGATACTTAACCATATTTTGAGACAAATAAACTCTCTTAATCAAGTTTAGTTAAGTATAATCTGCAAATTAAATAAAAACACATTATGCAACATTTTTACTTAGATATATGTAAATAAGCCATGAAAAAGATAATGTTACACCTGATTATTGATCCTGGGGTTAGTTTTAAGAATTATTTTCAGTAATTACCGTTAAATAGTACATTATATCCCCATTTGTACAAAGCTATACATTGTTTTGGTATATAACCTAAATAGTTAAGAACAAAAAAAATAAAACCTAAAAGCTGAAATTGTTCCACAGTTTGTGGAATCTAGACAAATAATAAAGGCCAACTACACAATGGCTTTAACTGTGGTTTGTTAAAATCTCTTTGCACTTAATAAATTATTATTACTGGGATATCCATGCATATAAATACATAACTTAAAGCACTGCATTGTAAAGTTACCAATCTCACCCTGCAGAAAAGTAAATCATTTAAAAGACTGTCTAGTTTCATATCATAAAAAGGCAATAGTCCCATGTATATTTGGATTCATATTATTGTAATAACTTAAGAGGTATAAGTGAAAAACATCTCCATACACAAATAATTACAATGTTCTTATGTGCAGATGCTCACACAATTGCAAGATTTACATTTCAGTATGTTGAGGGCAGCTTAAGAGTTCAAATAAATAAGTCTGTAGTGTAAGTTTAATCAAATGCGTCAGAAAACGTATATCGTGGAACTCTTAACCACAGTGCTGTTGAGTCCCCACTGTGTAATGGGCTGTTTTTATTCTAGCGTAATGTTTTGTTGCAGCATTACACATGATTTACTTGGCTCTTTATTAGAACACCAACTTAAGGCAACTTGAATTAGTGTGTTGAACAGATTGCAGCAACCCCCTCACTTTCCCTACTGTTATTAAGAAAGCAAGTGCTTGATATATTGTATAGAGAAGCACTTGTGGTATGAGAGAAAGAATAAACACTGCTTTTTTATTATCAAGTACAATCCTTTTGTAGTAGTATTGGAACCAAAGCTTGTCTGTCACAATCATGAGAAATGCAAGTGCATTAGTCCTGGACTGGGTAACTGTTTGCCATGGCATCAATTACACAACACAATACACAGACATCTGTGCATGGTTAGGGTACTGAAGCACCCCAACACAACTATATGACCATCGTGCAGTGATTATTGAATTGCTCTCTTGTGTAAAAGGCCCTGCAATTTCATTTCAAATTGAGGATTACAATTGCAGAGTGTTGTAAATCAAGAATGTGCATTAAATGTTCACCTTTTAATGAAGAAAAAAACGTGTAGCCAACTGCCCTTTGAGTGACTTTGGGCTATTGGTCACATTCATTAACAAAAAGCCCTGCGGAGAAACTCATTTTTTTATTTATTTTTTTAGCTTCATTGTTACTTCTATAGTATAAAATTAAAAACATACATAGGAAAAGATGATTAGTAACAAAGTATCCGCTGCCATCTAATCCGATTTGTTTCATGTGCAAAGGTGCTTATAGGAACCATTGATTTATAGGACAATTTTATAGTTCAGTGTGGCTTCCTGAAGTCTTGGTGGACTTATGTAGCTTTTTTGATGACTAAGGGGTGCTTATGGGATCCTTTAAAGGGACAGTAAAGCCAACATGTAACTCCCATGATTTAGACAGAGTATGCAATTTGAAACAAAATTTCCAATGTACTATTATTTAATTTGCTTCATTCTCTTGGTACCCAGGTACACGCAGGAGCAACAATGCACTACTGTGAGCTATCTGCTGATTGATGGCTGCCATATTTGTCATTGAATCCCCAGATGTGTTCAGTTACCTCCCAGTAGTGCATTGCTGCTTCTTCAACAAAGGATACCAAGAGAATTAAGAAAATTAGACAATAGAAAAGCATTGTAAAGTTGTTTAAAATGGCAAGCTCTATCTGAATAATGAAGGAAAATGTTGGGGTTTTATGTCCCTTTAATTTGTCACTGATTTCCAATGCTGAGTAAATAAGGAGTGCCCAATCAAAAATTTCATAATAAGAGGGGAAAGTTATTAGACATCTTAAAATGTTTAAAATACAGAACGTTTTTAATTAGATGGACAACTGGGCTGCAAATTGACCAAAGAGCCTGTTCCAGAGGCAGATACATATCCACAGAGCATCATAATGCTTGGTATTCTTTCTGCTCCCATATTCAAGTAATTTCCAGAGGAATTAAAGGATTTCAGTTTGCAACTGTGTCAGTTATGTTGACGAATCTCCATCAATGTATAAGACAGAGGATTCACAATAAAAGCTCAAAATCAGAGCTGGGAATGGGAATACATTTTATGTGAGGCCTCTAGACCCTAAAGAATGTATTATACAGCAATACTGTAGTAAAATACATAATCAGCAGATAAATGACTGACAATATTAATGTTGCTGTACATTTGATGCAGAGAGGTATTAACTACATTGCAATATGGAGACACACGTTATAAAATAAGCTTGCTAAATACTAAATGATATCTTGTTCTTGCTTCATACATGTGCTGCACACTAAACAATCTTTTTAAGTGACGCAGCAAATGCAACAGATTATGAAAACAGACAAATACCAATTGACTGTACCAAGTTCTGATTTATAGTTTGGCATTTTAGAGCTTGTATCAAATTCCTATTTGCAGTAAAAATATACTGCAGCTAATACATAAAGGCTGCCATAGATAAGAACGCAGTAGTAGTGTTGCTTGTATATTACATAACAAAAGTTGAATGCAGTATCACATCCTGGTAGTATTTGGAAGCCCTCAATTGTTAAAATTAATTTAATTATTAAAAAATATACAAAAAAATGCAAAACTTCCCAGCAAATGGCCCCATTACAATCTGTAATTCTGTTTCTGTAGTGCAATACAAGATTGATTTTTGTTGTGCTGTTTACACCAATTCATTTATGCCATTGCTACCAGGCGGGAGGTGTAGTGCATTTAAGGTGATTCTGGTAGCAGGAAGGGTAAAGCAGCATTATGAACTGGAAGAAAAATACTCAAGAACATATTTCCTAAACTCCATAGGATGATCTCAAAGGGACTGAGTATACAGCCAACCTATGTACAATAAAATAGTATTTGTAGTGACACAAGCATGAGTCCCTAGGAGTCCTGTGTGTTATATTCAGTCTCTCCAGATGAGAACTGGCTGAGTCGTCTGCTGGAACCCCAGAGCTTTCTGGATATCTGGCCTTGTTTTGCCTGGTCAAAGAGATGAAGGGTTAGTACCAGAAAGCTCAGCAACAACAGCTAATAATAAAAAAATAGCTTATTTTTTAACTTCATTTTTTAATAATTTGTAAAACTTTCATGATTCAGATAGAACATATTATTAGAATTATCATCTGTTATTTGTAGAACGCCAACAGATTCCTCAGTGCTCGCATATATACAATTTTAAACAACTTTTCATTTTACTTCTATTATCAAATTATCTTCATTCTCTTGAGATCCTTTGTTGAAAGAACAAATGCACTACTGCAAGCTAGCTGAATACACTTAAGGTGAGCCCATGACAACAGAGATATACTGTATGTGCAGCCACCAATCAGCAGTTAGCTCCTAGTAGTGCACTGCTGTACCTGAGCCTACCTAGGTATGCTTTTCAATAGGGGATACCAAGAGAACAAAGCAAATTAAGCAAAAGTAAATTGGAAAGTTGTTTAAAATGTCATGCTCTACCTGAATCGTGATAGTTTAATTTTGACTTTACTGTTCCGTAATGTCAAACAATAACGAGGTATGCTCTGCTACACATTGCACAGGGCTAAAGGAAATGCATTCTGCAACACTAAGGAAGAACACTGTCACGTTTTGTGGCCTATAACAAATATTTTTTATTAAAACTTAAAGTTTCCATTTTATATGTAAAGTATTTTGTACACAACAACAATTACATATTGCACTAATGAAATGCTTTAAAAAAAACATTACAATTTTTATTTTCTTAGAAAAACTCATATTGTTAAGAAGTCCAGTAACAAATCCCTTGAAAACACTCTTGTGTATATTCATCTTCATTGCTGTGGTCAATTAAACAGATATAAACAGTATTGAAGCAATCACTGTGCAGAATGTGACAGTGGCAGAAAGTCAGCGGGAGACACTCTGGCCTCGCTGGCGCAGTATGAAAAAACATAATTTATGTAAGAACTTACCTGATAAATTCATTTCTTTCATATTAGCAAGAGTCCATGAGCTAGTGACGTATGGGATATACATTCCTACCAGGAGGGGCAAAGTTTCCCAAACCTCAAAATGCCTATAAATACACCCCTCACCACACCCACAATTCAGTTTAACGAATAGCCAAGAAGTGGGGTGATAAGAAAAAAGTGCGAAAGCATATAAAATAAGGAATTGGAATAATTGTGCTTTATAAAAAAAAATCATAACCACCCCAAAAAAAGGGCGGGCCTCATGGACTCTTGCTTATATGAAAGAAATTAATTTATCAGGTAAGTTCTTACATAAATTATGTTTTCTTTCATGTAATTAGCAAGAGTCCATGAGCTAGTGACGTATGGGATAATGATTACCCAAGATGTGGATCTTTCCACACAAGAGTCACTAGAGAGGGAGGGATAAAATAAAGACAGCCAATTCCTGCTGAAAATAATCCACACCCAAAATAAAGTTTAACGAAAAACATAAGCAGAAGATTCAAACTGAAACCGCTGCCTGAAGTACTTTTCTACCAAAAACTGCTTCAGAAGAAGAAAATACATCAAAATGGTAGAATTTAGTAAAAGTATGCAAAGAGGACCAAGTTGCTGCTTTGCAAATCTGATCAACCGAAGCTTCATTCCTAAACGCCCAGGAAGTAGAAACTGACCTAGTAGAATGAGCTGTAATCCTTTGAGGCGGAGTTTTACCCGACTCGACATAGGCATGATGAATTAAAGATTTCAACCAAGATGCCAAAGAAATGGCAGAAGCTTTCTGGCCTTTTCTAGAACCGGAAAAGATAACAAATAAACTAGAAGTCTTTCTGAAAGATTTAGTAGCTTCAACATAATATTTCAAAGCTCTAACAACATCCAAAGAATGCAGCGATTTCTCCTTAGAATTCTTAGGATTAGGACATAATGAAGGAACCACAATTTCTCTACTAATGTTGTTGGAATTCACAACTTTAGGTAAAAATTCAAAAGAAGTTCGCAACACCGCCTTATCCTGATGAAAAATCAGAAAAGGAGACTCACAAGAAAGAGCAGATAATTCAGAAAAACGAAAAAATGCGGCAGCAACAAGCAGAGTAAGAGATAATTTAAAATTCAAATACTTTATTTCTCATATCTTAAAAAAGCCAATTGGCAAAGAATACAAAGGGTAGCAGGTGATAACCCTCCTTACATGTTTCGTGCCTATGCTCGGCACTTAATCATAGGAGTGAGATATGTTAGTACAACCCCTGCTATTTAAAGGGGAAGTACCCAATGATGGCAAAGCTTTAGAAACACCTGTATCAAAGTAGTGTTAAAACTGCTTACCCTCACCTAGCACTAACCAAAAACACAGAAAGGTATATTGTGTTTGAAAAAATATATGTACATGTATGTAAATGCTGAATTACTTAATAAGATATATAGTTATACATGATATATAAATACACATAAGACAACAACTTCAGTGTTATGTTATAACCTTGTAACCTTATGTCATTCTAGATACTAATTATAAATCACCTCCTATAGGCTAAACTGTATTTATTATTTTGTGATAAATACCTATAATGAATGTCTAGGGAATTATATCGAGAAATAGGGGACTATATTTATATGTTCCTATTTATGGACCTAAATGTATCCCATTATTCATTCATACTTATACAAACCAAGTATAGAATATATAATATTTAAAATTTAAATTGAACTGAGTGAGAGCCTAAGATCCAATATTTGTTAAAGGTAGATTACTATATGCAATATTATTGAGAAACTTTGTTAAAATTTCTGCATAGTAAATTAAATTGACCCTTAAAAAATAGACCAAAAAAGTATATATATAAATAACTATTCCACATAGTAGGACATGTCCCATTCTCTATTTAGACCCTGTGGTACTATCGTTTTAAGTTTGTAAATCCAAAATAATTCACGTTTGAGCAACAATTTTTGTTTGTTGCCCCCTCTAGTGGGTGACTGAATTTTATCAATAACTTTAACAGTAATGTGTGCTATGTGAGTCATATGTGTTTGATTAAAATGAACCGCTACCGCCGAGTCTTTGTTGTAGTTTTTAGTGTCCCTAATATGTTCTCTGATACGTGATCTGAGCTCTCTGGTCGTTTGACCAATATATTGTAGGGAACAAAGGGAGCATTCTATTAAATAAACTACAAACTCAGTCCTACAATTTGCATAGAACTCCATATTATATTTTTCATGTGTTGCTGAACTGGTGAAAGTATCACTTTTTTCAATAACTTCACACGTAATGCATGGTTTAGTGCCACATTTGTATGTGCCTTTTTTCCTTATCCAATTACTCCCCCGTTTATTTGTTATTGTATTTACCATACTAGGTACCAGCCTGGTGCCCAGAGTCGGTGGTTTCTTGGACACAAATTTACAAGTATGAAAAATGTTACCCAAAGATTCATCTTCTTTTAATATATGTAAATGTTTCTTGAGAATAGCTGTGATTTCATTGAATTGTTTCGAATACTCTGTGGTAAAGACAATTTTGTCTCTACTAAAATCTTGATCTGATCTGCTCAAACGTGAATTATTTTGGATTTACAAACTTAAAACGATAGTACCACAGGGTCCAAATAGAGAATGGGACATGTCCTACTATGTGGAATAGTTATTTATATATATACTTTTTTGGTCTATTTTTTAAGGGTCAATTTAATTTACTATGCAGAAATTTTAACAAAGTTTCTCAATAATATTGCATATAGTAATCTACCTTTAACAAATATTGGATCTTAGGCTCTCACTCAGTTCAATTTAAATTTTAAATATTATATATTCTATACTTGGTTTGTATAAGTATGAATGAATAATGGGATACATTTAGGTCCATAAATAGGAACATATAAATATAGTCCCCTATTTCTCGATATAATTCCCTAGACATTCATTATAGGTATTTATCACAAAATAATAAATACAGTTTAGCCTATAGGAGGTGATTTATAATTAGTATCTAGAATGACATAAGGTTACAAGGTTATAACATAACACTGAAGTTGTTGTCTTATGTGTATTTATATATCATGTATAACTATATATCTTATTAAGTAATTCAGCATTTACATACATGTACATATATTTTTTCAAACACAATATACCTTTCTGTGTTTTTGGTTAGTGCTAGGTGAGGGTAAGCAGTTTTAACACTACTTTGATACAGGTGTTTCTAAAGCTTTGCCATCATTGGGTACTTCCCCTTTAAATAGCAGGGGTTGTACTAACATATCTCACTCCTATGATTAAGTGCCGAGCATAGGCACGAAACATGTAAGGAGGGTTATCACCTGCTACCCTTTGTATTCTTTGCCAATTGGCTTTTTTAAGATATGAGAAATAAAGTATTAGAATTTTAAATTATCTCTTACTCTGCTTGTTGCTGCCGCATTTTTTCGTTTTTCTGGGATTGTAAGCAGCGGAACCGGCTGCAAACAGCGGCGTGCACCCCCAGTGCTCCACTACTATCCTTCCCACACACTTCCGGTTAATCGAGAAACCGGTTAAAGGGCCTGCAGCGGTTCAGCGTTCGTGGAAGTTCCTGAGGAGTATTCTGGTAACCAGCTCGGTCTGACACCAATCGATGGATTTTGAGTAAGTGGAACTTTGATTATATTACTGCTTTGTCGACATTGTTGGGATTACTGTTTTAAAGATATACGATCTTTTTGGTTATCCTTATGTGCCTTTAGCGTGCAGCAGGAGCGGTGGCTCATATCTGGCAGCACAACAAATAGGCTTTTTAGTGTATGGACTGACCTACTTAAGGAGATCGCTACTAATATATAAACAGCATATCAAAAGAAAGCAGTTTGTTTTTCTCACTTACCAGTGGGCTTACTAGTGGAGCACTTTCAATAGGGGCACAGCGGAGTCAATACAGGGTACTGCAGCAGAGTTTTTGGTTTTAGCCTGCACACAGCACTATCCATTAACATGGAAAATGAGGGTGAAAGCTCTCATAAATCTTTTTTCAATGTACAACACCGCCAAAGTTTTTTTGACACAATTTTCAATGTTGCTGAACACTCTGGAGGGGGACAGAGTGACATAAAGAGCCAATTTATTAAACTAGAGAGACTTTTATTAACAGATTTAAGACTAATGTGGGATGTGGTCGCTTTTGATCACTATATTAAAGCCATAAGAATACCAAGGGGCTTGAGAATCAAAAAATACCCCTCTTTTGATCTAGAAGACCCAGACCTACAGACAGAATGGAATGAGGCATTAACCACATGTTCTCTCACACTTATGGACATCGTTATCAGAAGTAAAACCAAAAAGAGAGACAATCTTAAATCTAAAATTGATAATATCACAGTAGATCTGAAGACCCTGAAATCAGATACTAAGTATGGAGAATTTAAAAGCAATTTAAAAGCAAAAATACAAAAAACAGATGGAGAATTGGCGCTGAGAAAAGGCAATAAATTTAACAGAGATATGGAGGACTATTTGAATAACAAGGTGTATAACTGGTCAAGATTTCAGAACAGACCAAGAAGAAGGTCCTTTCGCCCACAAGGGGGCAAAAAGAACCAAGTATCATCTGCAGAAAACATTGCAACAGCTAATCCTAAACCAATCTTGAAGCATAAATCTAAACGAAAAGTGGCCTTTTCTTCAACTGATACTTCAGATCAGGAATCATATATATCTGATGGAAGCATTTCTTCAGGGCCTGTGGGGCCAAGATCTCTCTCTCCCCCCTCTCCACCACCTTCTCATTCTACTATTTCTCTTTCTTCTTCTTCTAAGTCTATACTTCCTCCTTCCTGCCCCCTCTTGTCATTACAGGTTCTGAGTGACAGTGACACGGATGAGGAAGAAGATACAGCTGTATGTCCTAAAGATAAAGATAAAGATACATCGGTTGTCCCTTTAGGAGGCGCACAAGGAGGGCAGGCAGAAGAATCAAGAAAATCCCAAAGAAAATCACACAAGAAGGACTATCGGTATTGAACCTGTCCAAACAGGAACTTACAGAAGAAGAAAAATCACTACTGAGCAAGGGAATGGGCTTTGCCCCTACGAATACTTTTTCAGCTTTCAAAACTATCATTGACATTAATAAATTTGTCAGGAAATTGACATTAAAACGCTTTTTTAATTTGCAGAAGGAAGAATCAGCATTAGAAGAATGTGCAAATGATAATTCAGATTTAATGGTTGACCATAGTAGTATTGTAGGTGAGATGGGCTCGGCAACCCTCAAATTTGGTGACTGTATAACACTTAATGAATTAAAATCTTTAGAATGTGAATATGGTCCAGAGGACAGTGATATACAGTCACCCAGAAGGGGGAGGTCAGAGTTCTATCCCACAAACTTCAGGGGTCCATATATTAATATGTATCAGAGGAGAGTCCAGAAGGATTTGTTAGATTTAGAGACAGAGATAAAAACAAAGGGCACCACCGGGAAACCTAATCTCACAAAAGCAGAATTTAATGCATTACACAAATTAAAACAAAATGATAGTATTGTGATAAGAACATCTGACAAGGGTGGTAATGTAGTGGTCCTTGATAAAGAATACTACTGCAATGAGGCTTACAGACAATTGTCTGATACCAAAACATACAGAAAGCTGGATAGGAATCCAACACAGATATTTAAGTCTAAACTTTGTTCTATAATAGAACAAGGAATAGCCATCAATGTCTTCACTGAAGAACAGGTCAAAAATATGATACCGGATCATCCATTAGTGCCTATATTCCATCATGTGCCTAAAACACATAAAAATATGACCTCTCCCCCAGGAAGACCTATCATTTCAGGCATTGGCTCTATGTTTGAGCCATTGTCTGAATGGGTCGACTCCATACTCCAGCCTTTGGTTAAAAGCCTTAATAGCTATTTACGTGATTCAACACATTTGTTGAATTGTTTGGAATATGTAGAATGGAACAAGGAGTTCAGATGGGTGGCCATTGATGCCACCTCCCTTTACTCAAGTATACCCCACATGTTAGGATTAAAAGCCATTAGATATTTCTTGGATACAGCCACACGTTATTCTTTAGAATTCAAACTTTTTTTCTGTGAAATCATTGAATTTTTATTAAAACATAATTTTTTTATGTTTAATAATGAATACTATGTACAGGTTTGTGGCACAGCGATGGGGGCAAAATTTGCCCCCTCGTTTGCCAACCTGTATGTAGCGTGGTGGGAGGATTTATACCTTTACACTCTTTCCAATCCATTTGCAAAGCATATTATCAAGTATATGCGTTTCATAGATGATCTTATATTTATAGTGGAGGATAAACTTGAGTTGAGCACCTTTTTAGAGTATGTTAATACCAATGATTTAAATTTGAGATTCACAGGTGAATTACAACAATATAAAATATGTTTCTTAGATCTAGAGCTTACAGGTGATCCAGAAAATGGTGTAATAATGACTGACACATATCGCAAACCAACGGCAGGAAATACCATACTCCATGCCAAATCATGCCATCCCCCACATTTAATTAGATCAATCCCCAAAGCCCAATATATTAGAATGAGAAGAAACACTAATTGTACTGAGAAATTCAATCTACAATGTACTGATCTTACAAACAGATTAAAACAAAGGGGATATTCGAATAAAATTCTTAATGAATCTCACGAAAAGGTAAAATATAAGACTCAAAGAGAGGTTATTGCAACCAAAAAGAGATCAGATCAAGATTTTAGTAGAGACAAAATTGTCTTTACCACAGAGTATTCGAAACAATTCAATGAAATCACAGCTATTCTCAAGAAACATTTACATATATTAAAAGAAGATGAATCTTTGGGTAACATTTTTCATACTTGTAAATTTGTGTCCAAGAAACCACCGACTCTGGGCACCAGGCTGGTACCTAGTATGGTAAATACAATAACAAATAAACGGGGGAGTAATTGGATAAGGAAAAAAGGCACATACAAATGTGGCACTAAACCATGCATTACGTGTGAAGTTATTGAAAAAAGTGATACTTTCACCAGTTCAGCAACACATGAAAAATATAATATGGAGTTCTATGCAAATTGTAGGACTGAGTTTGTAGTTTATTTAATAGAATGCTCCCTTTGTTCCCTACAATATATTGGTCAAACGACCAGAGAGCTCAGATCACGTATCAGAGAACATATTAGGGACACTAAAAACTACAACAAAGACTCGGCGGTAGCGGTTCATTTTAATCAAACACATATGACTCACATAGCACACATTACTGTTAAAGTTATTGATAAAATTCAGTCACCCACTAGAGGGGGCAACAAACAAAAATTGTTGCTCAAACGTGAATTATTTTGGATTTACAAACTTAAAACGATAGTACCACAGGGTCTAAATAGAGAATGGGACATGTCCTACTATGTGGAATAGTTATTTATATATATACTTTTTTGGTCTATTTTTTAAGGGTCAATTTAATTTACTATGCAGAAATTTTAACAAAGTTTCTCAATAATATTGCATATAGTAATCTACCTTTAACAAATATTGGATCTTAGGCTCTCACTCAGTTCAATTTAAATTTTAAATATTATATATTCTATACTTGGTTTGTATAAGTATGAATGAATAATGGGATACATTTAGGTCCATAAATAGGAACATATAAATATAGTCCCCTATTTCTCGATATAATTCCCTAGACATTCATTATAGGTATTTATCACAAAATAATAAATACAGTTTAGCCTATAGGAGGTGATTTATAATTAGTATCTAGAATGACATAAGGTTACAAGGTTATAACATAACACTGAAGTTGTTGTCTTATGTGTATTTATATATCATGTATAACTATATATCTTATTAAGTAATTCAGCATTTACATACATGTACATATATTTTTTCAAACACAATATACCTTTCTGTGTTTTTGGTTAGTGCTAGGTGAGGGTAAGCAGTTTTAACACTACTTTGATACAGGTGTTTCTAAAGCTTTGCCATCATTGGGTACTTCCCCTTTAAATAGCAGGGGTTGTACTAACATATCTCACTCCTATGATTAAGTGCCGAGCATAGGCACGAAACATGTAAGGAGGGTTATCACCTGCTACCCTTTGTATTCTTTGCCAATTGGCTTTTTTAAGATATGAGAAATAAAGTATTTGAATTTTAAATTATCTCTTACTCTGCTTGTTGCTGCCGCATTTTTTCGTTTTTCTGGGATTGTAAGCAGCGGAACCGGCTGCAAACAGCGGCGTGCACCCCCAGTGCTCCACTACTATCCTTCCCACACACTTCCGGTTAATCGAGAAACCGGTTAAAGGGCCTGCAGCGGTTCAGCGTTCGTGGAAGTTCCTGGAGATAATTCAGAAACTCTTCTGGCAGAAGAGATGGCCAAAAGGAACAAAACTTTCCAAGAAAGTAATTTAATGTCCAATGAATGCATAGGTTCAAACGGAGGAGCTTGAAGAGCCCCCAGAACCAAATTCAAACTCCAAGGAGGAGAAATTGACTTAATGACAGGTTTTATACGAACCAAAGCTTGTACAAAACAATGAATATCAGGAAGAATAGCAATCTTTCTGTGAAAAAGAACAGAAAGAGCAGAGATTTGTCCTTTCAAGGAACTTGCGGACAAACCTTTATCTAAACCATCCTGAAGAAACTGTAAAATTCTCGGAATTCTAAAAGAATGCCAAGAAAAATGATGAGAAATACACCAAGAAATATAAGTCTTCCAGACTCTATAATATATCTCTCTAGATACAGATTTACGAGCGAGCCTGTAACATAGTATTAATCACAGCGTCAGAGAAACCTCTTTGACGAAGAATCAAGCGTTCAATCTCCATACCTTTAAATTTAAGGATTTCAGATCCTGATGGAAAAAAGGACCTTGTGACAGAAGGTCTGGTCTTAACGGAAGAGTCCACGGTCGGCAAGAGGCCATCCGGACAAGATCCGCATACCAAAACCTGTGAGGCCATGCCGGAGCTACCAGCAGAACAAACGAGCATTCCTTCAGAATCTTGGAGATTACTCTTGGAAGAAGAACTAGAGGCGGAAAGATATAGGCAGGATGATACTTCCAAGGAAGTGATAATGCATCCACTGCCTTCGCCTGAGGATCCCGGGATCTGGACAGATACCTGGGAAGTTTCTTGTTTAGATGGGACGCCATCAAATCTATTTCTGGAAGTTCCCACATTTGAACAATCTGAAGAAATACCTCTGGGTGAAGAGACCATTCGCCCGGATGCAACGTTTGGCGACTGAGATAATCCGCTTCCCAATTGTCTACACCTGGGATATGAACCGCAGAGATTAGACAGGAGCTGGATTCCGCCCAAACCAAAATTCGAGATACTTCTTTCATAGCCAGAGGACTGTGAGTTCCTCCTTGATGATTGATGTATGCCACAGTTGTGACATTGTCTGTCTGAAAACAAATGAACGATTCTCTCTTCAGAAGAGGCCAAAACTGAAGAGCTCTGAAAATTGCACGGAGTTCCAAAATATTGATCGGTAATCTCACCTCCTGAGATTCCCAAACTCCTTGTGCCGTCAGAGATCCCCACACAGCTCCCCAACCTGTGAGACTTGCATCTGTTGAAATTACAGTCCAGGTCGGAAGCACAAAAGAAGCCCCCTGAATTAAACGATGGTGATCTGTCCACCACGTTAGAGAGTGTCGAACAATCGGTTTTAAAGATATTAATTGAGATATCTTTGTGTAATCCTTGCACCATTGATTCAGCATACAAAGCTGAAGAGGTCGCATGTGAAAACGAGCAAAGGGGATCGCGTCCGATGCAGCAGTCATAAGACCTAGAATTTCCATGCATAAGGCTACCGAAGGGAATGATTGTGACTGAAGGTTTCGACAAGCTGCCATCAGTTTTAGACGCCTCTTGTCTGTTAAGGACAGAGTCATGGACACTGAATCTATTTGGAAACCCAGAAAGGTTACCCTTGTCTGAGGAATCAATGAACTTTTTGGTAAATTGATCCTCCAACCATGATCTTGAAGAAACAACACAAGTCGATTCGTATGAAATTCTGCTAAATGTAAAGACTGAGCAAGTACCAAGATATCGTCCAAATAAGGAAATACCACAATACCCTGTTCTCTGATTACAGACAGAAGGGCACCGAGAACCTTTGTAAAAATTCTTGGAGCTGTAGCAAGGCCAAACGGCAGAGCCACAAACTGGTAATGCTTGTCCAGAAAAGAGAATCTCAGGAACCGATAATGATCCGGATGAATCGGAATATGCAGATATGCATCCTGTAAATCTATTGTGGACATATAATTCCCTTGCTGAACAAAAGGCAAGATAGTCCTTACAGTTACCATCTTGAACGTTGGTATCCTTACATAACGATTCAATATTTTTAGATCCAGAACTGGTCTGAAGGAATTCTCCTTCTTTGGTACAATGAAGAGATTTGAATAAAACCCCATCCCCTGTTCCAGAACTGGAACTGGCACAATTACTCCAGTCAACTCTAGATCTGAAACACAATTCAGAAATGCTTGAGCTTTTACTGGATTTACTGGGACACGGGAAAGAAAAAATCTCTTTGCAGGAGGTCTCAACTTGAAACCAATTCTGTACCCTTCTGAAACAATGTTCTGAATCCAAAGATTGTGAACAGAAGTGATCCAAATTTCTTTGAAAAAACGTAACCTGCCCCCTACCAGCTGAGCTGGAATGAGGGCCGCACCTTCATGTGGACTTAGAAGCAGGCTTTGCCTTTCTGGCTGGCTTGGATTTATTCCAGATTGGAGATGGTTTCCAAACTGAAACTGCTCCTGAGGATGAAGGATCAGGTTTTTGTTCTTTGTTGAAACGAAAGGAACGAAAACGATTATTAGCTCTGTTTTTACCCTTAGATTTTTTATCCTGTGGTAAAAAAGTTCCTTTCCCGCCAGTAACAGTTGAAATAATAGAATCCAACTGAGAACCAAATAATTTGTTACCCTGGAAAGAAATGGAAAGTAGAGTTGATTTAGAAGCCATATCAGCATTCCAAGTCTTAAGCCATAAAGCTCTTCTAGCTAAAATAGCTAGAGACATAAACCTGACATCAACCCTGATAATATCAAAGATGGCATCACAGATAAAATTATTAGCATGCTGAAGAAGAATAATAATATCATGAGAATCATGATGTGTTACTTGTTGCGCTAAGGTTTCCAACCAAAAAGTTGAAGCTGCAGCAACATCAGCCAAAGATATAGCAGGTCTAAGAAGATTACCTGAACACAGATAAGCTTTTCTTAGAAAGGATTCAATTTTCCTATCTAAAGGATCCTTAAACGAAGTACCATCTGACGTAGGAATAGTAGTACGTTTAGCAAGGGTAGAAATAGCCCCATCAACCTTAGGGATTTTGTCCCAAAATTCTAATCTGTCAGATGGCACAGGATATAATTGCTTAAAACGTTTAGAAGGAGTAAATGAATTACCCAATTTATCCCATTCTTTGGAAATTACTGCAGAAATAGCATTAGGAACAGGAAAAACTTCTGGAATAACCACAGGAGATTTAAATACCTTATCCAAACGTTTAGAATTAGTATCAAGAGGACCAGAATCCTCTATTTCTAAAGCAATTAGAACTTCTTTAAGTAAAGAACGAATAAATTCCATTTTAAATAAATATGAAGATGTATCAGCATCAACCTCTGAGACAGAATCCTCTGAACCAGAAGAGTCATCAGAATCAGAATGATGATGTTCATTTAAAAATTCATCTGTAGGGAGAGAAGTTTTAAAAGATTTTTTACGTTTACTAGAAGGAGAAATAACAGACATAGCCTTCTTTATGGATTCAGAAACAAAATCTCTTATGTCATCAGGAACATTCTGCACCTTAGATGTTGAAGGAACTGCAACAGGCAATGGTACTTTACTAAAGGAAATATTATCTGCATTAACAAGTTTGTCATGACAATCAATACAAACAACAGCTGGAGGAATAGCTTCCAAAAGTTTACAGCAGATACACTTAGCTTTGGTAGATCCAGCACTAGACAGCGATTTTCCTGTAGTATCTTCTGACTCAGATGCAAAGTGAGACATCTTGCAATATGTAAGAGAAAAAACAACAACATATAAAGCAAAATTGATCAAATTCCTTAAATGACAGTTTCAGGAATGGGAAAAAATGCCAAAGAACAAGCTTCTAGCAACCAGAAGCAATGAAAAATGAGACTTAAATAATGTGGAGACAAAAGCGACGCCCATATTTTTTAGCGCCAAATAAGACGCCCACATTATTTGGCGCCTAAATGCTTTTTGGCGCCAAAAATGACGCCACATCCGGAACGCCGACATTTTTGGCGAAAAATAACGTCAAAAAATGACGCAACTTCCGGCGACACGTATGACGCCGAAAACGGAAAATAATTTTTGCGCCAAAAAAGTCTGCGCCAAGAATGACGCAATAAAATGAAGCATTTTCAGCCCCCGCGAGCCTAACAGCCCACAGGGAAAAAAGTCAAATTTTTGAAGGTAAGAAAAAATGATTAAATCAAATGCATTATCCCAAATATGAAACTGACTGTCTGAAAATAAGGAATGTTGAACATTCTGAGTCAAGGCAAATAAATGTTTGAATACATATATTTAGAACTTTATAAACAAAGTGCCCAACCATAGCTTAGAGTGTCACAGAAAATAAGATTTACTTACCCCAGGACACTCATCTACATGTTTGTAGAAAGCCAAACCAGTACTGAAACGAGAATCAGTAGAGGTAATGGTATATATATATATAAAAGTATATCGTCGATCTGAAAAGGGAGGTAAGAGATGAATCTCTACGACCGATAACAGAGAACCTATGAAATAGACCCCTTAGAAGGAGATCACTGCATTCAAATAGGCAATACTCTTCTCACATCCCTCTGACATTCACTGCACGCTGAGAGGAAAACCGGGCTCCAACCTGCTGCGGAGCGCATATCAACGTAGAATCTAGCACAAACTTACTTCACCACCTCCATAGGAGGCAAAGTTTGTAAAACTGATTTGTGGGTGTGGTGAAGGGTGTATTTATAGGCATTTTGAGGTTTGGGAAACTTTGCCCCTCCTGGTAGGAATGTATATCCCATACGTCACTAGCTCATGGACTCTTGCTAATTACATGAAAGAAACACCATTTGCAAGTGACTCTGGCGGTTTGGGACATATACCTACCTCATATAGGCTAAAACATATTTATTTATTAGAAAACTATGGCCTAGATTACGAGTTTTGCGTTAGAGGCTGTGCGGTGCTAACGAGCAGTTTTGTCTCACCGCTCACTTACCTGCAGCGCTGGTATTACGAGTTTTCAGAAACCCGGCGTTAAAAGACAAGAAGTGAGCGTTGAGCAAAATTTTGCTCATTACCGCACTCCAATACCAGCGCTGCTTAAGTCAGCGGTGAGCTGGTGTAATGTGCTCATGCACGATTTCTCCATAGGAATCAACGGGGAGAGCCGACTGAGAAAAAAACTAAAACCTGCAAAAAAGCAGCATAAAACTCAGTAACGCAGCCCCATTGATTCCTATGGGGAAATAAAAGTTATGTCTATACCTAACACCCTAACATGAACCCTGAGTCTAAACACCCCTATTCTTACACTTATTAACCCCTAATCTGCCACCCCCGACATCGCCGCCACCTACATTATACTTATTAACCCCTAATCTGCCGCTCTGGACACTGCCGCCACCTACATTATATCTATCAACCCCTAATCTGCTGACCCCAACATCGCCAACACCTACATACTATTTATTAACCCCTAATCTGCTACCCCCAATGTTGCCGCAACCTACCTACACTTATTAACCCCTAATCTGCCTGCCTCAACGTCGCCGCCACTATAAACATATTAACCCCTAAGCCGCCGCACGCCTGCCTCGCAAACATTAGTTAAATATTATTAACTCCTAATCTGCCGTCCCTAACATCGACGCCACCTACCTACATTTATTAACCCCTAATCTGCCTCCCCCAACGTCGCCGCCACTATATTAAAGTTATTAACACCTAAATCTAAGTCTAACCCTAACACAACCTAACTTAAATATAATTTAAATAAATCTAAAGAAAATTACTATCATTAACTATATTATTCCTATTTAAAACTAAATACTTACCTATAAAATAAACCCTAAGATAGCTACAATATAACTAATAGTTACATTGTAGTTATCTTAGGGTTTATTTTTATTTTACAGGCAAGTTTGTATTTATTTTAACCAGGTAGAATAGTTATTAAATAGTTATTAACTATTTAATAACTACCTAGCTAAAATAAATAGAAAAGTACCTGTAAAATAAAACCTAACCTAAGTTACACTAACACCTAACACTACACTATAATTAAATAAATTAACTAAATTAAATACAATTACCTAAATTAAATTAGCTAAAGTACAAAAAACAAACAAACACTAAATTACAGAAAATAATAAACAAATTACAGATATTTAAACTAATTACACATAATCTAATAGCCCTATCAAAATAAAAAAGCCCCCACCAAAATAAAACAAAAAACCCTAGCCTAAACTAAACTACCAATAACCCTTAAAGGGCCTTTTGCGGGGCATTGCCCCAAAGTAATCAGCTCTTTTACCTGTAAAAAGAAAATACAACCAACCCCCCAACAGTAAAACCCACCACCCACACAACCAACCCCCCAAATAAAATACTATCTAAAAAAAACCTAAGCTGAAAAGGGCAGTTAGCTCTTTTGCAGGCCCAAACCCTAACCTAAAAAGAAAACCCACCCAATACACCCTTAAAAAACCTAACACTAACGCCCTGAAGATCGACTTACTGGGAGAAGTCTTCATCCAAGCCGGGCCGAAGTCCTCAACGAAGCCGGGAGAAGTCTTCATCCAAGCCGGGCGAAGTGGTCCTCCAGACGGGCAGAAGTCTTCATCCAGACGGCGTCTTCTATCTTCATCCATCCGGCACGGAGCGGGTCCATCTTCAAGACATCCGACGCAGAGCATCCTCTTCATCCGACGACTAAAGCTGATTGAAGGTACCTTTATGTGACGTCATCCAATATGGCGTCCCTTAGATTCCGATTGGCCAATAGAATGCAAGCTCAATCCTATTGGCTGATTGGGTCAGCCAATAGGATTGAACTTCAATCCTATTGGCTGATTGGATCAGCCAATAGGATTAAACTTCAATCCTATTGGCTGATTGCATCAGCCAATAGGATTTTTTCTACCTTAATTCCGATTGGCTGATAGAATTCTATCAGCCAATCGGAATCTAAGGGACGTCAATTAAAGGTACCTTCATTCAGCTTTAGTCGTCGGATGAAGAGGATGCTCCGCATCGGATGTCTTGAAGATGGACCCGCTCCGCGCCGGATGGATGAAGATAGAAGATGCCGTCTGGATGAAGACTTCTGCCCTTCTGGAGGACCACTTTGCCCGGCTTCGTTGAGGACTTCGGCCCGGGTTGGATGAAGACTTCTCCCAGTAAGTCGATCTTCAGGGGGTTAGTCTTAGGTTTTTTTTAAGGGTGTATTGGGTGGGTTTTATTTTTAGGTTAGGATTTGGGCCTGCAAAAGAGCTAACTGCTCTTTTAAGGGCAATGGGGAGCTTAGGTTTTTTTAGATAGTATTTTATTTGGGGGGTTGGTTGTGTGGGTGGTGGGTTTAACTGTTGGGGGGGGTTGTTTGTATTTTTTTTTACAGGTAAAAGAGCTGATTACTTTGGGGCAATGCCCCGCAAAAGGCCCTTTTAAGGACTATTGGTAGTTTAGTTTAGGCTAGGTTTTTTTTTTTATTTTGGGGGGCTTTTTAATTTCGATAGGGCTATTAGATTAGGTGTAATTAGTTTAAATATCTGTAATTTGTTTATTATTTTCTGTAATTTAGTGTTTTTTTTCGTAATTTAGCTCATTTAATTTAGGTAATTGTATTTAATGTAATTTATTTAATTATAGTGTAGTGTTAGGTGTTAGTGTAACTTAGGTTAGGTTTTATTTTACAGGTACTTTTGTATTTATTTTAGCTAGGTAATTATAAAATAGTTAATAACTATTTAATAATTATTGTACCTAGTTAAAATAAATACAAACTTGCCTGTAAAATAAAAATAAACCCCTAAGCTAGATACAATGTAACTATTAGTTATATTGTAGCTATCTTAGGGTTTATTTTATAGGTATTTAGTTTTAAATAGGAATAATGTAGTTAATTATAGTAATTTTATTTAGATTTATTTTAATTATATTTAAGTTAGGGGGTAATATATTTAGTATAGTGGTGGCGACGTTGGGGGCTACAGATTAGGGGTTAATAAATGTAGTTAGGTTGCGGCGACATTGGGGGTGGCAGATTAGGGTTTAATAAATATAATGTAGGTGTCGGCGATGTTGGGGGCAGCAGATTAGGGGTTCATAAATATAATGTAGGTGGCTGCAGTGTTCGGAGCGGCAGATTAGGGGTTACAATTTTTATTATAGTGTTTGCGATGCGGGAGGGCCTCGGTTTAGGGGTTAATAGGTAGTTTATGGGTGTTAGTGTACTTTTTAGCACTTTAGTTATGAGTTTTATGTTACGGCGTTGTACCATAAAATTCTTAACTACTGACTTTTAAATGCGTTAGGACTCTTGGAGGTAGAGGGTGTACCGCTCACTTTTTGGCCTCCCAGGACAGACTCGTAATATCAGCGCTATGGAAGTCCCATAGAAAAAAGGCTTTACAAAGTCTACGTAAGTCGTTTTGCGATAAGGCCAAAGAAGTGTGCGGTGACCCTAAACCTTCAAGACTCGTAATACCAGCGGGCGTAAAAAAGCAGCGCTAGGACCTCTTAACGCAGCTTTTTTACCCTAACGCACAACTTGTAATCTAGCCGTATATTTGTAAACAGCCTATATAGAAACTGTAGAAATCTTAAAGGGACAGTCTACACCAGAATTTTTATTGTTTTAAAAGATAGATAATTCCTTTATTACCCATTTCCCAGTTTTGCATATCCAACACAGTTATAATAATATACTTTTAACCTCTGTGATTATCTTGTATCTAAGTCTCTGCAAACTGCCCCTAATTTCAGTTCTTTTGACAGACTTGCAGTCTAGCCAATCAGTGCCTGCTCCCAGATAACTTCTCGTGCAGGAGCACAGTGTTATCTATATGAAATACTTGAACTAACACCCTCTAGTGGTGAAAAACTGTTAAAATGCAATCTGAAAGAGGTGGGCTTCAAGGTCTAAGAAATTAGCATATGAACCTCCTAGGTTAAGCTTTCAACTAAGAATACAAAGAGAACAAAGCAAAATTGGTGATACAAGTAAATTTGAAAATTGTTTAAAATTACATGCTCTATCTGAATCATGAAAGTTTATTTTGGCCTAGACTGTCCCTTTAACCATAGTTTATATTCCAGTTGTTAAAATTTGCATGGACTTATTTTTTGCTGTTACATCCAGGTAGTAAAGTCTATACATACAATGGAATCTAGGCACTGGTTTTAGCTGTAAATATTGGATCAGTCAAAACAGAAAGGCTATTGTAGGCTGCTCTTTCCCTACCTGCAGTGGAATTATGGATAAAGATATACCCCCTCCTATTCCTGAATATCTGCTCTTAAATGGAACTGAATGTCACAGTCTGTTAAGTCTTCACGTCGTATAAGAACAGGGCTCAAAATTTCCACTAGCCCACTAGCCATTGGCGAGTGAAAATTTAACAGTGGCAAATGAAATTTAGTGAGTGAATGTTGGGCTACCTGCTAGAAATATTATGTTAAGATAAATGAGAGATAATTATAAAACAATTTTTCCAGGTCTGCTATGACCTCACATTAATGTCAACACTCTCTGCATTCTCTCAGTTCAACAACATTTTTCTGGCCAGCTGTTGTCTTCCCCAGAACCCTAGTTTATTTTGCTAGCTGCTATGCACTTATTTTTGTAAATTTATTACTGTATGTAGCATTTTTTAATTTAAATTATAAAGCATAAACAATGTTAAAAAATTACTTCACAATAAGGTATTTCTCATTGGCTAAACATATGCAAAGATAGGGCTGGGTTAGAGGGTGGGATCAAAAGTGGCGAATAACATTTTGGGCTGGCTAGTAGCTGAGGGCTTGAAATTTTGAGCCCTGATAAGAACATATATTATTTAGCAGGCAAACGTAAACAAGAGCATCCACATGCATGCAGCCAATAATACGTTGCTCTGTATTTAGACGGGTATTATACACAAACTGCCATGCTTATGAAAGAGCAGTAATAAATCATTTCACGGATGTGTAAAGCTTTAATATTGAAATGCATGCTGCATACCAAGGTATTCGCACTAATGTGCTGACAGGCACAACTCCCACAAGCCTGACAAGAAAAAATAGATTTATTCTTCATACCAAAATGTATATCTCGAAAACACAAAAAAATAATGCACTTTATAATAAAAACTTTCAGTTAGAACTAAATAAAGTTATCATGAGTATTTGGACTTACCTCTGCTGGACGTCTCACTCCAACAACAATCAACAAGCCATCGTCTAGACCCACCAGGATGTGGCTGTTCTCTTTAGTCACAGAAACACAATGGATTGGGACTCGCATGGCCAAAGAGGGGAGGCACAGAGTCAAGCTAGGTACAAGAATAAGACAGGTAAGTACATATAGAACTGCTGCACAAGCCCATTATACACATTTTGTATGGATTCTAAAAATGCCCACCATTTCACTCAGAAAATTGTGAAATCTGATAATGTTTCTGTCAAAAAAACATAATTTATGTAAGAACTTACCTGATAAATTAATTTCTTTCATATTGGCAAGAGTCCATGAGCTAGTGACGTATGGGATATACAATCCTACCAGGAGGGGCCAAGTTTCCCAAACCTCAAAATGCCTATAAATACACCCCTCACCACACCCGCAATTCAGTTTAACGAATAGCCAAGTAGTGGGGTGATAAAGAAAGGAGTAAAAAGCATCAACAAAGGAATTTGGAAATAATTGTGCTTTATACAAAAAATCATAACCACCATAAAAAGGGTGGGCCTCATGGACTCTTGCCAATATGAAAGAAATGAATTTATCAGGTAAGTTCTTACATAAATTATGTTTTCTTTCATGTAATTGGCAAGAGTCCATGAGCTAGTGATGTATGGGATAGAAATACCCAAAATGTGGAAGACCAGAGATTAGTCACTAGAAAGGGAGGGATAAATTAAAAACAGCTATTTCCGCTGAAAAAAATAAATCCACAAAAAAACATAAGTCTCTCTGATAAATTTCACATAAATTGAAAAAAAAAACCAACTTAAATCATAAGGAAAATAATCAAACAGACAGCTGCCTGAAGAACTTTTCTACTAAAGACTGCTTCAGAAGAAGCAAATACATCAAAATGGTAAAATTTAGTAAATGTATGCAAAGAAGACCAAGTTGCTGCTTTGCAAATATGATCAACCGAAGCTTCATTCTTAAAAGCCCAAGAAGTGACGACTGATCTAGTAGAATGAGCTGTAATTCTCTGAGGCAAAGACTGTCCCGCCTCCAAATAAGTCTTGTGAATCAAAAGTTTTAACCAAGATGCCAAAAAAATGGCAGAGGCTTTCTGACCTTTCCTAGGACCAGAAAAAACAACAAAAAGACTAGAAGTCTTCCTGAAATCTTTAGTAGCTTCAACATAATATTTCAAAGCTCTTAAAACATCCAAAGAATGTAAAGATATTTCAAGAGTATTCTTAGGATTAGGACACAAAGAAGGAACAACAATTTCCCTACTAATGTTGTTAGAATTCACAACCTTAGGAAGAAATTTAAACAAAGTCCGCAAAACAGCCTTATCCTGATGGAAAATCAGAAAAGGAGACTCATAAGAGGGAGCAGACAATTCAGAAACTCTAGCTTCTAGCTGAAGAGATAGCCAAAAGAAACAACACTTTCCAAGAAAGTAGTTTAATATCCAAAGAATGCATAGGCTCAAAAGGAGGCGCCTGCAAAGCCTTCAAAACCAAATTAAGACTCCAAGGAGGAGAGGTTGATTTAACAATAGGCTTGATAGGAACCAAAGCCTGAACAAAACAGTGAATATCAGGAAGTTTAGCAATCTTTCTATGAAATAAAAAAGAAAGAGCAGAGATTTGGACATTCAAAGTACTTGCAGACAAACCTTTATCCAAAACATCCTGAAGAAACTGTAAAATTCTAGGAATTTTAAAAAAATGCCAAGAGAATTTATGAGAAAAACACCATGAAATATAGGTTTTCCAAACCCGATAATAAATCTTTCTTGAAACAGACTTATGAGCCTGTAGCATAGTATGAATCACTGAGTCAGAGAAAACTCTATGACTAAGCACTAAGAATTCAATTTCCATACCTTCAAATTTAGCGAATTTTAGATCCTGATGGAAAAACGGCCCTTGAGACAGAAGGTCTGGCCTTAAAGGAAGTGGCCAAGGTTGGCAACTTGGACATCCGGACAAGATCTGCATACTAAATCCTGTAAAGCCATGCTGGTGCTATCAGAAACACATGCAAATGTTCCATTATGATCTTGGAGAGCACCCTTGGAAGAAGAACTAGAGGTGGAAAAATGTAAGCAGGTTGGTAAAACCAAGGAACTGCTAACGCTTCCACCATCTCTGCCTGAGGATCCCTGGACCTGGAAAGGTACCTGGGAAGCTTCTTGTTCAGATGGAAAGCCATCAAATCTATTTCGGGAAGACCCCACATCTGTACAATCTGACAAAATACATCTGGGTGGAGAGACCAATCCCCTGGATGTAAAGACTGACGACTGAGATAATCTGCTTCCCAACTGTCTACACCTGGGATATGTATCGCAGAAATTAGACAGGAGTTGGATTCCGCCCAAGAAAGTATCCAAGATACTTCTTTCATCGCTTAAAGGGACAGTATACTGTAAAATAGTTTTTCCCTTAATGTGTTTACAATTGCTTTTTTTACCAACTGCAGAGTAAAATATGTATGAAAATTAGCTTTTTAAGGTTTATTTCTCTATATTAAAGCTCTGATTTTGTGTTTTGAAGCCACAGCCTAATAAAATAGGTTGAGCTTGTAGGTATAATCAGATCTCATTACTGTATCACATTGTGTACATATACCTGCTTCTTTATCTTATATCTGTCCTTAAAACAATCACCAATACTTTGAGAGAACAATGGAAAATCAACATTTTATTACCTTATCTCTGCTTTATCACACTGGGAGTGTAATTTCTTCTGCTGGCTGTGTTTACAAAGCTTATCTATAGCTGGTACGCGCGGCCACAAACTTTCAGAATAGGTGGGGATACCACATGCTAAATTAACAATTTCAAATGCCAATATAAGGGTAAAGGAGCTACTTGTAAACAATTTAATACACTCCAGCAGGTAAAGTGGATCATTGGGAACAAATTAAAGGGGAGAAATTTTTTGAGTAAACTGTCCCTTTAAGGACTGCGAGTCCCACCCTGATGATTGACATATGCCACAGTTGTGATATTGTATGTCTGAAAACGAATGAATGATTCTCTCTTTAATAGAGGCCAAGCCTGAAGAGCCCTGAAAATAGAATGGAGTTCTAAAATATTGATTGGTAACCTCGCCTCTTGAGATTCCAAACTACTTGTGCTATCAGAGATCCCCAGACAGCTCCCCAACCTGTGAGACTTGCATCTGTTGAAATCACAGTCCAGGAAGGACGAACAAAAGAGGCCCCTTCAATAATCTGATGATGGTCCAACCACCAGGACAGAGAGAGTTGAATGTTGGGATTTAAGTATATCAATTGTGATATCCGAGTATAATCCCTGCACCATTGATTCAGCATGCAAAGCTGCAGAGGTCTCATATGAAAACGAGCAAAGGGGATCGCGTCCGATGCTGCAGTCATGAGACCTAAAATTTCCATGCACATAGCCACTGAAGGGAATGAACGAGACTTAAGGTTTCAACAAGCAGAAACCAATTTCATTAGTCTCTTGTCTGTTCGATTCAGTGTCCATGACTCTGTCTTTATTTGGAAACCTAAAAAGGTGACCCTTGTCTGAGGAATCAAGAAACTCATTGGTTAAGTGATCCTCCAACAATGTTTTTGAAGAAACAACACTAGTTGATTTGTGTGAGATTCTGCTAAATGAAAAGATTGAGCCAGTACCAAAATATTGTCCAAATAAGGAAACACTGCAATACCCTGCTCTCTGATTACAGATAGAAGGGTACCGAGAACCTTCAAAAAGATTCTTGGAGCTGTTGCTAGGCCATATGGAAGAGCAACAAATTGGTAATGTTTGTCTAGAAAAGACAATCTCAGAAATCGACAGTGGTCTGGATTAATCGGAATGTGAAGATACGTATCCTGTAAGTCTATTGAGGACATGTAATGACCTTGCTGAACAAAATGAAGAATAGTCCTTATAGTCACCATCTTGAAAGTTGGAACCCTTACAAATTGATTCAAAAACTTCAGATCCAGAACTCGTCTGAAAGAATTTTCCTTCTTCGGGACAATGAATAGATTTGAATAAAAAACACAGACCCTGGTTTCAGAAGTGGAACTGGTACAATTTCCCCTGAAAGCTCTAGATCTGAAACACACTTCAGAAAGGCCTGAGCTTTCACAGGATTTGTTGGAACGTGAGAAAGAAAAAATCTTCTCAAAGGAGGTCTTATTCTAAAACCTATTCGATACCCCTGAGAGACAATATTCTGAATCCAATGATTCTGAACGGAACCTGCCCAAACGTCTTGAAGTAATTTCAATCTGCCCCCAACCAGCAGAACTGGATTAAGGGCCGCATTTTGATGCAGTGTTGGGGGCTGGTTTTGGTTTCTTATAAGGCTTGGATTTATTCCAACTCAAAGATGGCTTCCAATTGGAGCCACAGTCCTTAGGGGAAGAAGTGGTTTTCTGTTCTCTATTCTGATGAAAGGAACAAAACAGATTAGAAGCTTTAGATTTACCCTTAGACTTTTTATCTTCAGGCAAAAAAACTCCCTTCCCTCCAGTAATAGTGGAAATAATAGAATCCAACTGAGAACCAAACAAATTATTACCCTGGAATGATAAGAGATAGTAACCTAGATTTAGATACCATGTCAGAATTCCATGATTTGAGCCGTAAAGCTCTTCTAGCTAAAAAAGCCAAAGACATAGATTTAACATCAATCTTGATATCAAAAATAGTATCACAGATACGATTAGCATGTTGAAGCAAATGAACAATGCTATGCGAATCAGAATCTTTTTCCCGATGTGCTAAGCTATCCAACCAAAAAGTTGATGCAGCCACAACATCAGCCATAGAAATGGCAGGTCTGAGAATATAGCCAGAATGTAAATAAGCTTTCCTTAGATAAGATTCAATTTTCCTATCTAAAGGATCCTTAAAAGAGGTACTATCTTCAATAGGAATAGTAGTACGCTTAGCAAGAGTAGAAATAGCCCCATCAACCTTAGGGACTTTTCCCCAAAACTTTAGCTTAGCTACTGGCAAAGGATACAACTTTTTAAACCTTGAAGAAGGAACAAAAGAAGTACCAGGCTTAGACCATTCCTTAGCAATCACATCAGAAATAGCATCAGGAACAGGAAAAACCTCAGGAGTAATCACAGGAGGTTTATAGACAAAATTTAAACATTTACTGGATTTATTATCAAGAGGTCCAGACTTCTCAATATCCAAAGTTATCAACACTTCTGTTAACAAAGAACGAATAAACTCAATCTTAAAAAGATAAGTTGATTTATCAGTGTCGATGTCTGAAGTAGGATCTTCCGAATCAGAGAGATCCTCATCAGAGGTGAATATATCAGTATGTTGTCGGTCATTACAAATTTCATCAGCATTATGAGAAGTTTTAAAAGACCTTTCTTTTACGCTTATTTGAAGGCGGTATAGCTTCCATAGCCTTCTGTATCGCATCAGCAATATAATTTTTCATATCAACAGGGATATCATGTACTTTAGATGTTGAAGGAACAACAGATACTGTACTAGCTTAACAGAAAACTTTTCTACATGCAAAAGCTTATCATGACAACTGTTACATACTACAGCTAGAGATATAATCTCCACTAGTTTACAACAGATACACTTAGCTTTGGTAGAACTGTGTTCAGCAGCATGGTTCCTACAGCAGCTTCTGAGACAGGATCAGATTGAGACATCTTGTAAAATGTAAAAGAAAAAATAAAATTTAAACAGAAATATAAAATTTCCACGCAGTTTCAGGAATGGCAAACAATGCAAATGCTAAAATTGACAAAAAAGGCAAATAGCATAGCCCTCTGAGCATAAAGAAGGTAAGGAGCATATCAGAAGTGGGGTAAAATAAAATTAATTTTTGGAGCCAAGTATGACGCATGATGCAAAAGGAAGTTTAAAACATTTTTTGCCACCAACAATCATATGGAAATTACGCAACTCGCGTCATAACAAACACAATTTTGCGCCAAACAACCTGGCGTCAACTAAGACACACGAAATTATGAACATTCGAGCCAAAAAAATTCTGCTCCAAGAATGACACAATAAATAACAGCATTTTGCTCCCTTGTGAGCCTAATTTACCCTCAAGTTTTCAAAGAAAAAACAAGTCAAATTGGAAAAAAGACAAACTTCCTAAAACATGATTCCCATAACGAAACTGCCAGACTGCAAAGGGAATTACACATAGACCTGACTCATGGCAAATATAAGTAAAATACATATATTTAAAACTTTATATTAATACATAAAGCGCCAAACCATAGCTGAAAGTGTCTTTAATAATGATACATACTTACCGATAGTCACCCATCCACATATAGCAGATAGCCAAACCAGTACTGAAAGCTATCAGCAGAGGTAATGGTATATTATAAGAGTATATCGTCGATCTGAAAAGGGAGGTAGAAGATGAATCCCTACGATTGATAACAGAGAACCCTTGAAAAGATTTCCCACGAGGGAAACCATAAAATCAATAGGTGATACTCTTTTCACATCACTCTGACAAACACTGTACTCTGAGAGGAATTGGGCTTCAGAATGCTTATCATAGAAGAAATCATAAAAATCAAGCACAAACTTACTTCAAAGTTTGTAAAACTGAATTGTAGGTGTAGTAAGGGGTATATTTATAGGCATTTTGAGGATTGGGAAACTTTGCCCCTCCTGGTAGGATTGTATATCCCATAAGTCACTAGCTCACGGACTCTTGCCAATTACATGAAAGAAACAACAATGTGCAAATGGGATGAAATCAGCTCCATATTTAGTTATTCTGTACAAAACAGACAATAATGAAATATTATCAAAAGTATGTTACTTCATACAACTGGAAAATGTCTCTAGATCAATACAGTCTAGTTTGTACAAGAGAAGGATACAAATAACTGTATTTTAAGCAAAGAATGTGATTGTATTAAAGGTCAGGAACTATGAAGACAGCTTGTACATAGTTAGAAAAGGATGAGAAATTGTAGAACCAAACTCAAATAAAACTCAAACTCAAATCTCAAGATGGAATGAGAGACACTTATAACTAAAGAAACCTTTACAATGCCCACAAAAAGCATTACTAAGATCTGATTGTGAGATCAAAACCTTACACATTTAATGTTGGACCCAGTTGCATTAAATGAAAGGTCAGTTCTAATTAAAAAGTTTAGCTGAACTTGACACTGCCTGTGTCAAACATGCATAAGTCTGGGTGGGGATGTTCTGTCCTCAACTGAAACTCAGTGCCCAAATAAAATCACAACCTCAAGGGAAGGGATATAAACCAAACAGAACGTATAGCAAGCGGTTATTATGGGGAGAATCTTAAATCTTCTGAACAGAATAAAATAAGAATTAGATGTTACAAGTTTGGGATCTGCAACTGTGGAAATCACCTTTGGGTTAGACCTAATTAGAAACACAAAAATGTAGGAACTATTTGCGTTCTGTTTGTGCGGATATATCATAATCACATCACTATGTATTTAGTGATTGTATACTATTTAGTGTATTTTTACAACTCATTGCATAGACTGCAGCTTCTTCCAGCCACAACAACAAGGCCCCCTCACATGTCTATAGAAATATGTATTGTGTTTAAATGACCTAATATGAACAATTGAAAAAAAACACTTTCAGTATTACAGATTACTCTTTTTTTTAAGGGTTAATAAAAACACTACAAATGGAAACAGATGACTGATGGGTGATATATCAGATGAAGCTTGGACTTGCCATGCCAAATGAGTAAAGATATTTTTAGGGGCTACTTATATGTCATTATCATGTTATTAATAAATGCATTTTATATGTTATGAGAATTGTCACAATCTTCTTTTCCTCACCTGTACAAAATCACTTTGACCACAAGAGAAATACAAGACGTATCTGATAGGGGAAGATGTCTCTATACAACGGCAAACAGCACAAAGCTTATAGCTCAGCAGAACATAAAGTCATATGCTAAGAAACAAGTTATACACTTTCTGAATAATAAAAAAAAGAATTCCAGGTACTTTGCATATTATTTTTCTCACACTGTTCGTTCATGGTATCAATGCACTTGTAAAATAAAAGACCAATAAGATAGTGTGACTCCTCCGGTCACATTTCATTTAGCATTCTTATGTTATTTAAGAGGTCTGAATGATGAATCAACTAGTGAGATAAAACTTTTTCTACCAGACATGCCTGAATCTCACATTTATCTACCAGACATGCCTGAATCTCACATTTATCTACCAGACATGTCTGAATCTTACATTTATGTAACAGATATGCCTGAATCTCACATATATCTAACAGACATGCCTGAATTTCACATTTATCTAACAGACATGCCTGAATCTCACATTTATCTAACAGACATGCCTGAATCTCACATTTATCTAACAGACATGCCTGAATCACATTTATCTAACAGACATGCCTGAATCACATTTATCTAACAGACATGCCTGAATCTCACATTTATCTAACAGACATGCCTGAATCACATTTATCTAACAGACATGCCTGAATCACATTTATCTAACAGACATGCCTGAATCACATTTATCTAACAGACATGCCTGAATCTCACATTTATCTAACAGACATGCCTGAATCTCATTTATCTAAGAGACATGCCTGAATCTCACATTTATCTAACAGACATGCCTGAATCTCACATTTATCTAACAGACATGCCTGAATCTCATTTATCTAAGAGACATGCCTGAATCTCACATTTATCTAACAGACATGCCTGAATCTCACATTTATCTAACAGATATGCCTGAATATCATTTATCTAAGAGAAATGCCTGAAATGGCTACTATGTACATTTTATAAATTCTCTAAAATAAATACATATTATGTTTTTTATTCATGCAGCATCGTCCATTTGAGTAGAACTTTGATTTTTAAATATAAAACATGCATTTTAAATTAACATTGCCAATAAGGTAGGATACACTCGCAAGCTTGACCAACCTCACCAAGCTTAGTAAATAAAAGGCACTTTTGGCCTACTTAAAATATGCCAGAATTAATATTAAGGGGCTGGTTTCTTATGTCCCGAATGCTGCTATATGCAGCTGTTTCCGCGCGAGGCTCACCGGAAACGTAAGTTAAGAAACAGCGTTCTTAAGAACGCTGCTCCTTAACTCGTCCGCCACCTCTGAGGCGGCGGACATCAATCCGCCCGCTCGCATATGATCGGGTTGATTGACACTCCCTGCTAGCGGCCGATTGGCCGCAAATCTGCAGGGTGCGGCATTGCACAAGCAGTTCACAAGGAATGCTTGTGCCATGATAAATGCTGACAGTGTATGCTGTCTGTATTTATTGATGTCTGGCGGACATGATCGCTACAGTGAATTATGTCCCCCATGCACATGATAAATCGCCCCTAAGTCTCATTAATAGTACAAAAAGGGAGGATATATACAAGATAACTTTATTAACAATAAAGGTCTCTCCTAGAAATTACTGGTAACTTGTTTTAAAGGGACAGTAAACACCTTGTAATTACAAGGCATTTCTGGTGTGTTGCTATAGAATAAGATATCAACCAAGTCTTATTATTTTTAAAAAAATTAACATCCTTTTTCTACAATTATTTAAAAATATCCAAACTCCACCCACTATTTGCTTTATTTGGAGGAGCCAATCTGGGCTTTAGTCACCCGACAACAAAGCTAGCAATGGTCATAAATGCATTAATTTGCAGTTGTCATCAGTTAAAGCCATTTAGGGACATGTATGTAACAGATTTAGCCTTGAGTCAGCAGGGTGCATTTTTAGTTCTGAGTAATAGAAATTCCTCAATTTTCAGAACTAAAATACAAGAAAAGAGGACAAAATAAATAATGAAAATATATTGCAAAAGTTGTTTCAAAATGAATAACTAAACATTTTATATAAAAATATCAAGGTGTTTACTGTCCCTTTAACAATTATAATTAAGGCTTTAATTGAATATTGCATATACAAGTGCTTGAGTATGTGGGACACTGTTCGAGATACTAACCTATAGAGATCTCGTATGGAAAGGAACCCCTGTTTGCTGCCAAGAACGATATGCTCCGCACTCACACATATGTCTGTCACATCTTCATTCAGTATCTCCGATTTCAAGTACTTGCCGTTCACACTGTACAGATGCAATGTATTCTTATTCTGCAAAACCAGAGAGATGTATTACTTAAGTCTCAATAGGTCTGCACACCTTGCCATTAAAACAACATTCATAGTAATTTCATTGATCTTTGTATCCATACAGTGCATTTAATGTATTCAATACTAATTTCATTATGACTTGATGTTATGCTAAAAACAGAGATTTGTTTACAATAACCCTATTAGAAAATGTATGACTCTTGGCAGATTGCCTCATATATGACTGTTGTGTTAGGTTTATGGAATCCTGCTTTCCTTTTAATTGGATTGTGTTTTATTTACTGTTTAGAACTGTGGTTTCCCTGGTGTAGTGCCCATTGCTACACTTTGGATTATACTAAACTTGCTCTTATAAGTACTGAAAAACTTGAGGCTTATTGTTGGTTTAAACTATTTGTGATACATAAAACTAATTAAGTTTTATGCAGTATATCTCTATAAATGGACTTCTATTTCTAAAACTGGCCACCTGTATTAACTATATCCATTAATATAATGATGTACCTTTAAAGACACTTTCCCTTCAATGCTGCTATGGACAACTATGTGTCCATCCCAAGAAACAACCAGGTTAGGGATAGTGAAGAGAAGTGAGCTTTCATGTGGAGGCTTCAATGTCATCATGTACTGTCCTCTCCGAATGCTATGAATTATCACTGTTCCATCCTAAAGAGCAAAAGACTATTCAATTAACAGCTCAAAACTAAAAGCAACACCAAAAAGCTGCTTTGTCAGTTTGTTAGTCAGTCTATCCCATGACAACCCTTTTTTATGTACAATATATAAAAAAATATTCATTTTAACATTCACAGAAATGTTAATACATAATTACAGATATTTTAGCATATTAATTTAAACAACATTATTGAGTTACATTTTTCTAAACAAGTAATATTTTTCACAATCGTATACCAAAACAGTGCTTAAACTTCTTCCTGGAGAGGCAAACACACACCTATATATATATATATATATATATATATATATATATATATATATATATATATATATATATATATAACATAATTTATGTAAGAACTTACCTGATAAATTCATTTCTTTCATATTAGCAAGAGTCCATGAGCTAGTGACGTATGGGATATACATTCCTACCAGGAGGGGCAAAGTTTCCCAAACCTCAAAATGCCTATAAATACACCCCTCACCACACCCACAATTCAGTTTAACGAATAGCCAAGAAGTGGGGTGATAACAAAGTGCGAAAGCATATAAAATAAGGAATTGGAATAATTGTGCTTTATACAAAAATCATAACCACCACAAAAAAAGGGCGGGCCTCATGGACTCTTGCTAATATGAAAGAAATGAATTTATCAGGTAAGTTCTTACATAAATTATGTTTTCTTTCATGTAATTAGCAAGAGTCCATGAGCTAGTGACGTATGGGATAATGACTACCCAAGAAGTGGATCTTTCCACACAAGAGTCACTAGAGAGGGAGGGATAAAATAAAGACAGCCAATTCCTGCTGAAAATAATCCACACCCAAAATAAAGTTTAACGAAAAACATAAGCAGAAGATTCAAACTGAAACCGCTGCCTGAAGTACTTTTCTACCAAAAACTGCTTCAGAAGAAGAAAATACATCAAAATGGTAGAATTTAGTAAAAGTATGCAAAGAGGACCAAGTCGCTGCTTTGCAGATCTGGTCAACCGAAGCTTCATTCCTAAACGCCCAGGAAGTAGAAACTGACCTAGTAGAATGAGCTGTAATTCTCTGAGGCGGAGTTTTACCCGACTCAACATAGGCAAGATGAATTAAAGATTTCAACCAAGATGCCAAAGAAATGGCAGAAGCTTTCTGGCCTTTTCTAGAACCGGAAAAGATAACAAATAGACTAGAAGTCTTACGAAAAGATTTCGTAGCTTCAACATAATATTTCAAAGCTCTAACAACATCCAAAGAATGCAACGATTTCTCCTTAGAATTCTTAGGATTAGGACATAATGAAGGAACCACAATTTCTCTACTAATGTTGTTGGAATTCACAACTTTAGGTAAAAATTCAAAAGAAGTTCGCAACACCGCCTTATCCTGATGAAAAATCAGAAAAGGAGACTCACAAGAAAGAGCAGATAATTCAGAAACTCTTCTGGCAGAAGAGATGGCCAAAAGGAACAAAACTTTCCAAGAAAGTAATTTAATGTCCAATGAATGCATAGGTTCAAACGGAGGAGCTTGAAGAGCTCCCAGAACCAAATTCAAACTCCAAGGAGGAGAAATTGACTTAATGACAGGTTTTATACGAACCAAAGCTTGTACAAAACAATGAATATCAGGAAGAATAGCAATCTTTCTGTGAAAAAGAACAGAAAGAGCAGAGATTTGTCCTTTCAAAGAACTTGCGGACAAACCTTTATCTAAACCATCCTGAAGGAACTGTAAAATTCTCGGTATTCTAAAAGAATGCCAGGAAAAATGATGAGAAAGACACCAAGAAATATAAGTCTTCCAGACTCTATAATATATCTCTCGAGATACAGATTTACGAGCCTGTAACATAGTATTAATCACAGAGTCAGAGAAACCTCTTTGACCAAGAATCAAGCGTTCAATCTCCATACCTTTAAATTTAAGGATTTCAGATCCTGATGGAAAAAAGGACCTTGTGACAGAAGGTCTGGTCTTAACGGAAGAGTCCACTGTTGGCAAGAGGCCATCCGGACAAGATCTGCATACCAAAACCTGTGAGGCCATGCCGGAGCTACCAGCAGAACAAACGAGCATTCCTTCAGAATCTTGGAGATTACTCTTGGAAGAAGAACTAGAGGCGGAAAGATATAGGCAGGATGATACTTCCAAGGAAGTGATAATGCATCCACTGCCTCCGCCTGAGGATCCCGGGATCTGGACAGATACCTGGAAAGTTTCTTGTTTAGATGGGACGCCATCAGATCTATTTCTGGAAGTTCCCACATTTGAACAATCTGAAGAAATACCTCTGGGTGAAGAGACCATTCGCCCGGATGCAACGTTTGGCGACTGAGATAATCCGCTTCCCAATTGTCTACACCTGGGATATGAACCGCAGAGATTAGACAGGAGCTGGATTCCGCCCAAACCAAAATTTGAGATACTTCTTTCATAGCCAGAGGACTGTGAGTCCCTCCTTGATGATTGATGTATGCCACAGTTGTGACATTGTCTGTCTGAAAACAAATGAACGATTCTCTCTTCAGAAGAGGCCAAAACTGAAGAGCTCTGAAAATTGCACGGAGTTCCAAAATATTGATCGGTAATCTCACCTCCTGAGATTCCCAAACTCCTTGTGCCGTCAGAGATCCCCACACAGCTCCCCAACCTGTGAGACTTGCATCTGTTGAAATTACAGTCCAGGTCGGAAGCACAAAAGAAGCCCCCTGAATTAAACGATGGTGATCTGTCCACCATGTTAGAGAGTGTCGAACAATCGGTTTTAAAGATATTAATTGAGATATCTTCGTGTAATCCTTGCACCATTGCTTCAGCATACAGAGCTGAAGAGGTCGCATGTGAAAACGAGCAAAGGGGATCGCGTCCGATGCAGCAGTCATAAGACCTAGAATTTCCATGCATAAGGCTACCGAAGGGAATGATTGTGACTGAAGGTTTCGACAAGCTGTAATCAACTTTAGACGTCTCTTGTCTGTTAAAGACAGAGTCATGGACACTGAATCCATCTGGAAACCCAGAAAGTTTACCCTTGTCTGAGGAATCAAAGAACTTTTTGGTAAATTGATCCTCCAACCATGATCTTGAAGAAACAACACAAGTCGATTCGTATGAGATTCTGCTAAATGTAAAGACTGAGCAAGTACCAAGATATCGTCCAAATAAGGAAATACCACAATACCCTGTTCTCTGATTACAGACAGCAGGGCACCGAGAACCTTTGTAAAAATTCTTGGAGCTGTAGCTAGGCCAAACGGCAGAGCCACAAATTGGTAATGCTTGTCCAGAAACGAGAATCTCAGAAACTGATAATGATCTGGATGAATCGGAATATGCAGATATGCATCCTGTAAATCTATTGTGGACATATAATTCCCTTGCTGAACAAAAGGTAAGATAGTCCTTACAGTTACCATCTTGAACGTTGGTATCCTTACATAACGATTCAATATTTTTAGATCCAGAACTGGTCTGAAAGAATTCTCCTTCTTTGGTACAATGAAGAGATTTGAATAAAACCCCATCCCCTGTTCCGGAACTGGAACTGGCATAATTACTCCAGTCAACTCTAGATCTGAAACACATTTCAGAAATGCTTGAGCTTTTACTGGATTTACTGGGACACGGGAAAGAAAAAATCTCTTTGCAGGAGGTCTCAACTTGAAACCAATTCTGTACCCTTCTGAAACAATGCTCTGAATCCAAAGATTGTGAACAGAATTGATCCAAATTTCCTTGAAAAAACGTAACCTGCCCCCTACCAGCTGAGCTGGAATGAGGGCCGCACCTTCATGTGGACTTAGAAGCAGGCTTTGCCTTTCTAGCTGGCTTGGATTTATTCCAAACTGGAGATGGTCTCCAAACTGAAACTGCTCCTGAGGATGAAGGATCAGGCTTTTGTTCTTTGTTGAAACGAAAGGAACGAAAACGATTATTAGCCCTGTTTTTACCTTTAGATTTTTTATCCTGTGGTAAAAAAGTTCCTTTCCCACCAGTAACAGTTGAAATAATGGAATCCAACTGAGAACCAAATAATTTGTTACCCTGGAAAGAAATGGAAAGTAAAGTTGATTTAGAAGCCATATCAGCATTCCAAGTTTTAAGCCATAAAGCTCTTCTAGCTAAAATAGCTAGAGACATAAACCTGACATCAACTCTGATAATATCAAAAATGGCATCACAGATAAAATTATTAGCATGTTGAAGAATAATAATAATATCATGAGAATCACGATGTGTTACTTGTTGCGCTAAAGTTTCCAACCAAAAAGTTGAAGCTGCAGCAACATCAGCCAAAGATA